>NC_048220.1:37807153-38107153 GCF_002007445.2 Ailuropoda melanoleuca
CCTATTTTTTAGCACTTCATTTGCTTTACTTTTTATTTCTTCTTTTATTTTTCTAATGATTCAAAGTTGAAATGAGTAGAATTCTATAATGAGCACTGGCTTGCATACAGAATGAGTAAAGATTGTTTTTGCATTATTCAAGTAAAATATTTAAAGTGGCTAAGTTAGAGTAATATTTGAAGACTGACCTCCATGGCTAGTTTTAAGTATCTTTAAATAAGGGTGTTTGAGATTTAATTTGTTCAGGTAGAGAAATACTTTGAAGATAAATAATCTAGCATGTATTTATTCAGTCAATTTTAGGTGAGCTAGTATATATTTATACTCATAACAAATAATAGTCCCTCACTGACAATTTATGCAATGCCATACTGTGCTTTATGGATATTATAAATGGGATGGAAATTTAGCCATTAATAATGAAACATCTATGACACTAATTGTTGCAGTTGACTTCTTCACTGAGATCATCAGCATTTATTAGAGCTATACACAATAGTTTTTTTATTGGGTTTAATGCAGAGCTATAAGGATTTTAAGTTAATTATTGATAGTTGTTTATGAAAGTTAGTTGAAATTTTTCACATAATTCTTCCCTTTTCTGGTCTGGATATGAAAGAAAGGAATGAGAAAAGATATGATCCAAGAGCTATGAACATAATTTGAGAAGACTATTAAAGGAATGTATCATAATGTGTCACTGATCAAGAAATTTTTAACTTTTACATCAAATTTTAATTTAATTACATGACTATTTAGCAGCCATATTCATTAAAATATGCCTTTGCTGTAAAATGAAATAAGAAAACTATACTTAAAAATAGAGCAATTTACTCTACTACTATATTTAAATTTTGATTTTATTTGCCCTTAAAAGAATTCATTTCAAGTCCAGGAAATATTCTGTTTTTTTGATTCTGCCACTTAAGATCAACATCGAAAAAGATTTTCTTGGTAAGTACCAACATTTCCATTGTTGCATCTAGTCTAGTATGCAGTGAATTTATATAGTGCAAGATGACTCAAAAAAAACCATATTTCCAATTCACTCCATATTTCAATTTGTGCTGGCTATTTGATGACACATTAACAAATTATAATAAATTTCTCTCACGAGAATTTGGCCCAATGTCAATCTGACTTTAAAAAGTAAAATCAAAGCTGCCCAGTCAAATTAATTCTGCCTTGACATACTTGTCTTTAGCTATTGAAATTTGATCTCCTAATGCTTAATGTATTTATTGCTCTTCATTGCACCTTAGTGTGAACAGATTGTATTTTATTGAGGAAAAACTGATAGTATCTATACCAGCTTAATATTTAAAAATGTGAAAAACGTTTCCGTATTTCTGTATAACCCCATAGTACCTTGTTTTTGTGTCTCGTTTATTCTTTTGGTCTGGCCAAGGACAGGGCAATGAAAGAAGGGGAATGGAAGGCATTCTGATATGTCTTTTGCTGACTCCTCAATAGTTGGGGTTTGTAAAAGATCACAGCTCAGAAAGGATTTTAAACTCTAGTGCATTTGAGCTTACAACTTCTGCTTGAGCAATGTGACAAGAGTTTGAGATGCCCTTCCAAATGTGCCCAGCTTAAGTTACAAAAAAATGTTAATAGCTTTGACCTCTTCAACTATTACATGAAGAAAAGGTTCTCCTTACTTAAGGGCCACCCTCTTGTAATCTCTGTCTTTGAAGTGAGTCACGTATTTATTTCCTCTCAGGAAAGTTTAAACCAAAATATGTTTAGTCAGTAGGATTCCTTTTTACTTGAAGAACCCCAGGCATCTGAGATTTGGGCAGTATGATTAAAAGATACCAAATTAATGCATTAATTTGAAAAATGTGTGCAAAGTACTGACCTACATTACTCGCAACCCACAGAGTCTTCATGTACTCTCCCGTGTTCATGCAAATAGGCATTCTGTTTGCAAACTGAATGCAAGTGATACATTGAAATTTAGTTTTTGACATAACCACCTGAGACAATGACCGGCAGCATCATAAAAGCAAGAGATTGCGATTGCTGATCAAACAGGCCGATGGACAACCCAAATACTGTTTAACTGATGAAAACCTTATCTATTAAGCTTACGTTTTGATTTAAGAATACTTGAAATATATGACGAATTAGGAGTATTTAAAATGAGGACTTATCAGGATTGTTCACTGTGATACCAGTGATGTACAGTTCATTAGAAGGCCCTAGAATTCCAACTATTCCTTAGAAAGCAGAATGTAGTCCTAAATCATGCCTCTGATCATCTTGCAGGCCCTTTTCATTAAATTATAATAGCAGTGCTAATGAAATATTTATTAAATTTTTGCTCCATTAAAGAGTTTTGATGAGCTGTTGTTATCAGGGAAAACTTAAAAACTGACAGAATCATCTCTTGAGGCTGTTCCCCGCATAGGTATTCCTTTAGATCTGTAGCAATGTATATTGGCTGGCTGACAGATAAGAATCAGAGACAAATGGAAATGTATACTTGCCTTTCCTCTACTGTATTTTATTGGTGTCCATTTTTTAAATCTGTAAAATCAGAATGTACCTTGTGTGGTCTTTCACAGTTTAATTGCAGTGCTTTTCTCTTTGTTGATACATATTTCAACTAATGGACTGATGGATATGATGAAATATGGATGCTCTTATTTTCTGATTTTATTTATCAAAATCATGGGACATACAAAAGACTAAGAAATTAATGTTTTATTATTTTTCTATCAGTGAGGTTCCATGGCTTCATATCAGCCTCTGAGTTTAGCTAAGAAATCCTTGTATATTTCCTTGTTTTTAGGTTCTGGGCTGGTAACATTATCTGTAATAATTTTTATTAATTTGTGTGTGTCTGTATGTTTGTATATATTAGTGTCAGGTGATAATACTCTTCAGTGGAGAGAGTAAACAGTGCTCAATTTTTCATTGCCAGAAACTAGTGAGCCTATCAAGAAGGCATCCCATTAAACAGATTGACCCAGTTGATTCTATCAATATGGAATTCCAGTCAATGAAAGGCAGGTTTCCCAGAGAAGCTAAGAAACATCTTGTGTGAAATACGAAGACTCTGAATTTCAGAGCCTGAGCTCTTCAAATAATGTGGATTTTATTTAGCCGATTGCTGTTTTTCCCCATATGAATACTTGGATGCATTGTAGCGTGGAGCTAGTAGTCCTTGGTAGGCGACACATTCTCCGCTCCTCACATAAAGTGTTTAATTATGTGGACCGACATACTTCAGCAGATGGGACTAGGATTCCCTAGAAAAGTGGATTTAAACATTTTTGACCATGATCCACAGTGTGGAATGCATTCCATTCTCCATCCTGACTTCAAACATACACACATGTAACTAAGGGTCCTATGTAACTAAAATGAGAACATCACAAATAATTAGCGTTAAGACTTTCTACCTGTGATTTACTCTGACCTATTCTGTTCTTATGTAACTTTATAAAATGCTAACTTCTGTTGTTTTCCTTTTATATGAGAAAAAATGCATATATAACTTGATAGAGTCAAAGGAATACATAAATACTTTATGAAGCATAGTAATAAAACAAATGTCCTCACATAGAATATTATGAACACTAGTAAATCCCTCTGTGTTCTTCTTGGTATCAACCCCTGCCCTGTGCCCAGAGGTTGATATTCTCCTGAAGTTCTTTTAATTGTACCCTTGCTTTTGTTTTTAGATTCATCACATATATTTACATTCTCAAACAATATATTTAGCCTTGATTATAAATACTAGGTATTCTTCTTTGCCTTTTTTTCTCCCCTAAATTTTATGTTTCAAAGATCAAGTCATTTTATTCATTCAGTCAACATTTCTTTGTTGAATGCAGACTGTATGCCAGATCTCCTGCCATGTGCTTAGTCTACTCACCCAAAGCAGATAAGGATTTCTACTCTTAAGGAACTAAGGCTCTATTGGGAGGAGACTGACTGATAAACAATAAATATAATAAATAAATATATCTTAGAAGGTGAGGTCCTATAGGAAAACAGTAGAGTAGTATTAGGATAATCCGAAGAACTAAGAATCCAGAGGTAGATGGCACTCTTGGAAGGATTGCTCATGATTGGCCTTGTTGAGAAGGTTGCCTTTGACCAAAACAAGCAGCCAACCAACCAAACAAGCTGCGGCTGAGTGTGGTTGTACTCTACTTACTTTCACTGCTGTGTAGTACTCTATGGTGTAAATGTACCACACTTAATCATTTCTCTTCTTTGTTTAGTGGTGATGTTATAAATAGTCATCTCTTATCTCATGGGACACATGTGTAAGGGTTTCTCTAGAAGCAGAATTTCAAAGACACAGAGTATTCAAAGTTTAACTTAAGATAGGGCCAAATTTATTTTCCAAGCAGTTAGCCAATTTCCACTCCCACGAACAATGCTTAAGATTTCCTACAGTCCACATTTGACTGACATTCAACATCATCAGATTTTTAAATTTTGCCATATAGTGGGTATAAAACTAAGTATCTTTTTTTTTTTTTAGTTTGAATTTACCTCATATCTATTGAAGTGAGTACCTTTCAATATAAATATTGGCCTTTCCTGTTTTCTCTATTGTCCGTGAGTTTGGCCTGTTTTTCTGCCAGATTATTTTAATTTTTTCTCATTATTTATATAATCCAGATCATATCCACATCTCAAGATCCTTAACTTATTTACATCTATAATCACTTTTTTTTTTTTTGGCCAAATAAAGTAACATTCACAGGTTCTGAGGATTAGGACATGGACATATCTTTTTGAGGGCCACCATTCAGCCCACTAAAGTAGGTTTGGTATACTTCTTGTACTCCAGCATTACTTTCTGGCCATATGTTCCTTTATTTTTGTACAAAACTCCTGCTAATTTGAAACTGAAGCCATCTTGTTATGCTATCCTGTGCCTTTCCCTTTTGCTTTAATTTGCAGTTTTTCTCATCTTCAAATTTACATCTTCATGGAGAACTCAATTAATATTCACTTTCTCTGTGTCATCCTGACATCACTACCACCTTCACCTCCTCTCCAAAGGAGCCATCTCACGCAGTGACTATCCTGAGGCCTTGTTAGGACTCCAGGTTTTTACCTCTTTACCTTTACATGTCATTTTCCAATTTCACACATCAAGGATGTCCTTCTGGATCTCTTAGTCATTTACCTTGCCCCACATGTGTTCTTCAGCATTACTGATACCTACAGCCTCCTGATCTCCTTTTCACCCTCTTCATAAGTTCCCTCTTTACTGGAATGCTGTCTGGCTCACAACAAGTGCTCAGTAATTTCTGTCTGGTATTGGTAGCAGAAGTATTAGTGCCCAGGTTCATGTTCCATCAGCTCAACCACTTCCTTGCCAATGTATTTAATTCTCTTGTCCCATTGCCCTTCCATTCCTTTACTTGACCAAATCCAAACCTGAAACAATTACGACAGAACTGACAAAGTCCTTACCTTTGGACCTTCAGGCTGGTTGCAGAGAGAGACATGAAGTGGTCATGAAGAATGTCCTTAGTATTCTGAAAGCAAAGTACAGGAAGCTAGTCCAGGGGAGAGTGAGTATCCCTGAAGAAGTGACATCTAAACGGACACGCAAACAGTGCTAACAGCCAGCTAAATGAAGAGTGAAGGGAAGAGAGTTGCAGCAGTTGGAAAGGCATGTGCAAAGGCAAGATTATCAGGTTATTCTGGTCTCGACTTAGGCACTACTTTCTCTGTGACGCCTTCCCTGACTTCCTGTGTCTAAGTCAGGCATCCCTTCTTTGTGCTTCCTGAAGACACTTCAGTTCTTTTTTCTCAGCCTGTCTCATAATATGTTTGCCTGTTTTCTTTCTTTTTTTGCCTGTTTTCTTGACCTTCTTCCCCACTGGACTCTGGAAAGAGTTTCATGTTTGACTTGTTCCCCAAAATATCCTTGTGGCTACAAAGCATCTGACATATAATAGAAGCTTAAGAAAATCTGTCAATTAATTGAATAGATCAGTGGGTGAAAAGGCCACAAATGGCAACAACTCTGTGACTATAGATGGAGGCCAAGTGATTTGCTTTGCCTGTGTTGTGGTCATATTAATGGGACCTATTCAAATTGGTTGAATTCAAGGCAATGCATATTTATTCCTGAGTGTGGTCATTATTCTAGGCACTGTTGAAATATCACTTATTCTTCTTCACTCACATGGTACAGTAATACTACTCTTATTTATTGAAGGAAATCCCATAGAAAATAAATAATGTACAGGGTGTGTTTGGGTAGCACTGAGTACTCACTCTTTTGAAGCAAGAGTATTATTTTTATATGTGTGTATCATTAGGAGCTTTTTTTTTTTTTTTTTTTTTGGCACTTGCTGCATCATTACATAAGTTTTGGGACCTGTAGCCATGAGGGATTTGGAAATCAGTCCCCAGAACGGCAGTTCTCAACAGCACCTCAGTCTGTCATGGTCACTTGTAAGGTATTAACCACCAAACAATGATACTAATGTTTTCCGAGCTCTTGTGGCATTATTATGGTTTCAGGAGAAAAGAGGGCAGTTGGGTGGACTGGAAATTTCAATGCAAACAGACTATTAGCTCATCACCTGTGGGACTGATGACAAATCAAGGGTTTTACCCTTTTCAGACACATTAATGCAGTTGTAGGCTTATAAGAGCCCTTTAGAGGAAAGAGGTTGGGGGACGAGTTGCTGGGAGACACTGTTCTATTGTTTAGATTATTTTTGATGAAAATCTGTATTTTGAAGTGGCATTAGTTATGAATTTCCCTGCCAAGAGTTAACATCCTAAAGCATTATCAAAGCAAATCTTATAATTTTACTATGAAGTCACCTAATTTCCAGTCACCTTGGGTGAGAAAAAGGTGGACCAGCTCACTTCCTGCACTGAAAAAGGGCATCATGCCCATCTCCAAGAAGTGCTGAATTGTAGACATTGTGGCCTTTACCTTAGTGGAGAAAAAAGATTGGATGCAGGCTTCTTGACACATTACTTCTGAGAGTTAGCACACACGGTTTCCAGTGTGGTGCTTTCACGGCAGGATTTATAACTTTGGCTTTAGCTATCTTCATTTATAATGCCATTTAGGGAAAAACTGCAACAGTCACATTGTTATATTTTTGTAATAATTAAGGGGCAGTGGAGTGTAATGAACACTAGACTGAGAAATTTTAAGTTCTTAGGTAAGAACTCTTAGGTAAGTTCAGCCACTGACTAATTCAGTAGACATCTTGGATGAGCAACTGTAGGTCTTTAGTAGTTCAACTCAAAAATGAGAAGAATGGACCAGATCAACTGATCTCAAATTGTATCCTTCAAAAATTTCCCTAACGCCCCTCAAAGACCACTTAGTGGAGAGCAGAAAAGATACTTATTTCATATTTCGAATTCCATTTTAACTAGAATCTCCACGTTGATCTCCTTAAATATTGGGCTTTCTTGGAGTATTTTCTTTGGACAAATGGTTCCTCTGTTCATTTCTTTTTTAAGCAGTGGACTAGATAATCTCCAAGGGCCATATCCCACTGTTCTTTACTGAGTCATTGTTTAAACTTTCATAAATTCACATATTAAATTCCTTAGAAATTCAGTTTAATATGTTTCTAGAATAAATCAGACTAAAAAAATTCTCAGGGAAATCATTTTAAATAATATCATAAATGCCTCAATTTGCAGTTTATCTTAAAAATGAGAATAAAAATGTTTAGCTTATTTTGTAGCATATCATGAATATTCATCTGAAATTAGTTGTTATCCTCAGAATAGAGCACCAGAAAGCACACGAAGTAGCTTCTTATTCTGAGACTAATTGACTGAAAGCCAATTAAAAAAAAATTTCTTTCAACCAGTACTGTTTGAATATCTAGTGTGTACTAGCCAGGTACTTCTAGGTTTTGAGAATAAAACAACCAAAATGTCCCTGATCTTCAAGATTATAGTTCAGTAGGGAAGACAGAAATAGGGACAATTAATTACAAGGTAATAAGGTATAGGCAGGGATAGAAGTATATTGCATATAATTTAAAAATGGTAGTAAAGCATGATGATTAAAAGTGTAGGATCTGTGTTCAAATTCTAGTTCCATTATTTCATTATTTAGTTAATATTATGGCTTCTAGCTTTATGACTTACTTGAATTATGGCTTCACTCTGTGTGTAGTGTATTTGTGTGTGTGTGTGTGTGTGTGTGTGTGTGTGAGAGAGAGAGAGAGAGAGAGAGACAGAGAGAGAGAGAGAAGTGAGGATAGGAAAAGTACCTGCTTCTTAGGAATTTTGTTGTGCCAGTTAAGTGTTACAACCAGTGTTAAATACCTGGCACAGTGTCTGCATTAACTACTACTTAAGTGGGAACTGTTGTATCATACCACTTAGTAGATTTTTCTCCATTTGTATTTCCTGCATACTAAGTGTATGGAGATAATTTGTTCCTGTATGTCTTACAAGAGGCGGCCCTGACTGCTTTTGTTTCAGACTATATTTTCAAAGGTGATACAGAACAAATAGCCTTGGAAAATGGAGATGGTATCTCCCTCTAGACCAAATGTATTCCATTAAAATGAAGACACTGTCTCCATCGGGGGCAAAAGTTAAGCAGGCTTATTGTCCATTATAAAAGATTCAGGTTTTCTCACACTTGGGCTTCTGCTTCTGTAGCACAACCTACAGCATGTGTAGGTATCACCTGGCCCACTTTGTGTCACTGTGTGGTAAGTGGGGCTTGGGGAGCTTGTCTACCTGCTGATATCCGGTGAGTGATAAAAGTCTTTTGTCTCTGAACTGGGAGTCCTGTGTCTTTTTACGGCATCCATGACAGTGTCATGCTTACTTGCTAGCTTGAAAGGAGGGTATAGTCTCAGACCTTTCATAGTTCTTGATAGTAGAGAGACTCTGAGGCAGAGCTCTTGCCCCATTTAGAGAGTCATAGCTTTTTAAACCATATTTCCTTTCCTTTTCAACAGTTTATTATGAAAAAGTTTAAGCATCCGTCTAGGGGAAAATCTGTATACCCACTATTTAGATGATATCAGCAATACTTTACTGTGTTGTAAAAGGGTTTTTTTTTCTGAAAATAAAGAATAGCATTTTTATTTTTCTATGATGATCGTAACTGGCATCTGTACCTTACAGACCTTTGGGCCTTATAATTAGAGGTCAGAACACTGAGACTCAAAAAGGTTTAGGAACTTGCCTGAAGCCCTACTAGTAGAAATTATCTCAGCTTCTCAGTTACCTGATTCCATATTTCTGGCTTTTAATAAAAGAGTATACATATTCATTTCATAAGATCAAGCAAGAATGATATTGACCCCACCTTTCTGCATTGAGATAAATAGTGGTTAAACCTGAATTGGGGCAGAGCATAGACTCAAGCTCACTGTTCTGTTTAATCTGAATTGTCTCTCACTGAAATAATATAAACACCCAATTTAGGGACATCCTGAATTTGCCAATGGCTGTTCCTTTGAGGTGTCCCTACATCTGCCTTAACTGACACCACCAGATTTATCTGTACCAGAAACAGTGCCATTACTCTGGTAGACCCTCAGCCTCTCCACAATGTTCAGTAGCAGCTGCAAGGCATTTCTGCCCTTGCCCTCACCACCAGGATGGGGATGTGATGGGAATACAGAAGCTCTGAGTGTGAGGGAAGAGAAGCTGTCCTGTGTCGGAAAGTTCTGTTGTGGTCTGAAATGAAAGTAGAAAGTAATAATGTAGCTAGTTGTGAATTAAGCAGCATTTATGGTCTGGCCCGAGCCCCCTTCAAAATTTGTTAATATTGTTTTATAGGAAATGCATTAATTTGTAAGTAAACTTTTTGTGGATAACATGGGAAGTTGTAAGTTGGAGATAAATAGATATATATAATCCTTAGGCTTTGACACTAACATTTGTAACTTTAAAAATAGATCATTCTTGGGGCACCTGGGTGGCTCAGTCGTTAAGCGCCTGCCTTTGGCTCAGGGCGTGATCCCCGTGTTCTGGGATCTAGCCCCGCATCAGGCTCCTCCACTGGGAGCCTGCTTCTTCCTCTCCCACTCCCCCTGCTTGTGTTTCCTCTCTCGCTGGCTGTCTCTCTCTCTGTGTCAAATAAATAAATAAAATCTTTAAAAAAAATAGATCATTCTTATTGCATGCAAGTGTATCACGACACACCAGCCAGGAACAGGCCTTACTTGCATTATATGTTTGTTTTGAACCCCAGAGTTGTGTTCACAGTTGTCAGTGGGTCCACTCAATGAGATTCTTCTGTTGGGGTCCATAAAAACAACAATACTTTTGACTGGTTATGTAAAACTGGTACTTTGGACAGGTAGCTGACACACTGGAAGTACTAAAATATATTCACTGACTAAATGAACGAATGAATGAGCCCATATTGCAGGAACAGTTACATATGAATACATGTAAATATTGACCATATTTCACTACTGTTAAGATGCAATTTTTTCACATTCTAATTAATATCTCTGAAATTACAATGAGTCTTAATAATCTTGGCAGCATTTTTTCTTTCAGATAAAATTAATGATACACTTTACAGTGTATATATATTTTATCTCAATGAAATGCACTTTATATTTTTTCCTTACCTGTGTATTATATACTCCTGTTGGGTAGGCCTGTCCCTTCATTACTTTAAGAGGTACTATATTCATTTATCATAATGCACAATTTAAAATAGAATATTTTCATTAGCTTTTCTTTTAATAGTTTTAAACATGTGTTCATATCTGCTACCATTCATTTACATAGTGAGTGGGGTGTAAAAACGTTCTCTCTCCTCCGATAAGCTCTCTGCAAAATTGTCAGCCGCAATTGCCTGCTGACATAGGAATGACAAGTTAGTCTCTTCTAGCATGGGGTAGGGTGTGGGCATTCATGAACCATCCTGGATTGAGCACATTGAGCTCTACCTCAAGAAAATTTCCCTATTACTCAGTGGTCACTTCCTGTGCAGTCTGTTAAGGGTTCCATCACCCCTGCAATATCTAGACTTTAACTTCTTAGCTTTCAACTCCCAATTCTGCGTGGGCTCCATTATCTGTCTTTATGTTCGTTATTTAAGTGTTGCTGTTAGAGTGGGTGGTAGAATGCTGTCGGAATTGTCATGGCAACAAGAAACTCATTTTTCTAATCTTGTCGTTGGTTATCAGTTGTTACTTTATAAATCCATTAGATAAAAAGCCTCCACATGCCAGATCTAATCAATCTTGTACGGATGACTTTTCCCCCCACCCCAAATATTTTAAGATTGATTAGATATCAGATTCCCACCTGTTTTCTTCATGGGTTAGTATGCCAATAGCCTAAAGACAATGACTGTTCGGTGAGGTTGGGGACAATAACATGTCAGTTCAAAACTCAGAGTCCCTGGCCATTTGTCTAGTTTATTTCCCCCTTTTTACTTTTCTGTGATAATTAAATGTAATTACAGCGAATTTATATAAGTGGAGTAGTCATATCCTAAATGCAATACTTTAATGTATCAGCCTGAGGGAATTCACTGGCTTATTCTTTGTAGATTGAAATGGGTCCTTTTAATTTTGTTCAGAATTTTATAGCTTCCTCTCCCAATGGTATTAACAATACCTTAAAAGAGGTGCTAAGTACTGTTTCTTCTCCTTCAATTCCTGGAACACAGAGCAGCATAGGAGATGGAAGGCTATGACTAACTGCCTTAGTATCTAAGTTGAAAGTAGAAACATGTGTGCTTTCATAAAGGATTTAATTCATAGTGGTTCAAACCACTATGTTTGGGTTTGAATTATTGCCTTTTCTTTTGATGATAGTGGATGTATATAAATGCAGAATGATTATTGATTGCTTTGATGTGATTTATGATGGTCTGATTGAATATCGCAATGGACGACAGACACACTTGTCTGGGCTTTCCATTATATCTCAGTGGGCTCTTAGCATGTGGGGAACAAGAGTACGATTTTTGCTCTGGTAGCTCAGTGGATGGGGCTGTACAGAGATAGTTCACGACATGTGTTACGTACCATGGGATGTGCATCCTGTAAATAGTTTATGACCCATTAACTTATTGGGCAGTATCCTAGCTGATTTATTTTTTTATGGAGAATATAGCATCTTCTTTAGTTTTTATTATTCTTTATGCTAGGTGCTTTCCTTTTCATTTGAGGGCTCTCTGGATAATTCAGGCAGAAAAAAGAAGGGAGTGTGGTTTAGAAATAACCCGAATTGTTTGCTAGTCTGGAATTCTTCTACGCTTCGTATGCTCAAACAAGGGTGCACATCAAAGAAGCTTTGTCAATAAGAATGTTAAAGATGCCCAGACCTCCTGATTCAGAAACTTCCACAGGTAGGACCCTGGTTGTGTCTTTTTAAATAGATTTCAGATGTCCCTGGCTCTTCACTCTGGCTAAGAACCACAGATCTATTAAATACTCCACTACCAATTTATTTGGTGCATACCTGATAATTTGCAAAGTGCCTTCATTTTATCCTCACACCACCTTATGAGATAGATAAACCATGGACAATGTGCATGGATGTGCAGGTTGGTTCACTGCTCATGAGCCCCCGGGTGAGGGCACAAGTGGCGCCTCAAACTTGGTCCACCAAGCAAGAACTTGATCCTGAGGCTGCACCAGGCCAGATTTGCCCACAGGGCACATCTTATACTGCTCACCAAGGTGTGCCACGGGCTAACAGCAACACTGAGGTAAGCAAATCAGGGATTATTATCTCTCTTTATGACAGGAAGAACTTGAGAGGTTCAGAGAGGACCAATAATAGCTTTTCCAAGACTTCACAGGTAATGAGTGGCCAGCTCAGACAAAGTCACTTGACTTAATCTAATGCTTTTTCTGTCATACTAGAAATCATTCCTGCATATTCTTTTAGATGCCCATGTAATTCCACCAAAATATTTTAGCAAATCCTCTGGTTGTTTATTGAAACTGGTTCTTGGCCACACAACTGCATAGAAAGAATTTCTCTTTCTCATTAATCAGGAGAATTTCAGTCAACTTTGTGACTTGCATTTGAAAACAGTCATACAAATAAAACAATATTCTAATAATCCTTGAAATTCTGAACTATATTAAACATCTAAACTAACAATGGGAACACCATTAAAATTTCTGGGAGTTTTCGTAAAGACAATGATGTGTGTAAGATCATTCTTAATGATATGATTGTCTTGTGATATCTTGGAAGTAGTGGTTGGCTGGAGGTGAGGAAACTCAGCTTTGGTCCTGATAGTCCCCTTGACTTCATCAAACAAAAAAAAAAAATTATTTACTTGCATTATGGATAAATCCTTAAATAAATTAGTATTGTTTAATGGAAACAATTATCGATATATAAATATCCAAATAATTATCCACCAAGGAAATAAGAATCTGTGTTCTTGCAGATGCCGGTTTTGTGTGGCTTGCTATTGAATTTTTTTTTTAAGATTTTATTTATTTATTTGACAGAGATAGAGACAGCCAGCGAGAGAGGGAACACAAGCAGGGGGAGTGGGAGAGGAAGAAGCAGGCTCATAGCAGAGGAGCCTGATGTGGGGCTCGATCCCATAACGCCGGGATCACGCCCTGAGCCGAAGGCAGACGCTTAACCACTGTGCCACCCAGGCGCCCTTGTTATTGAATTTTTATGTGTATCAGTTGTTGCTAGAAAACAAAAAGAAAGCCCCTATCCTTTATCTAAGTATGGTGCCAGGACTGGTGACATCTGCATCATTTGAGAATTTGTTGGATATGAGGATTCTCAGACCCACCCAAACCTAATGAATCAGAATCTGGATTTTACCAAGAGTCCTAAGTGATTTCTGTACACATCCAAGTTTGAGAATCCCTGGTTTGGAGTTGTGTATGTTCTAGTGCTGAGGTAAAATTCTGTTATGACACAAGTATAAGCAGCTGTTGATGAGATGTGCCCAGGGAGGGCATCAGTCTATCAGCATACCAAGAATGTACTTGGAACATGCCACTGTTCATCAGCTGGAGAGCTCTGTGATAGTAGATGGTGTTTACCATTAAGAAACATCCCTCCTGGGGCACTTGGGCGGCTCAGTTGGTTAAGCATCTGCCTTCAGGTCAGGTCATGATCCCAGAGTCCTGGGATTGAGCCCCTCATAGGGCTTCCTGCTCAGTGAGGAGTCTACTTCTTTCTCTCCCTCTGCCCCTCCCCCCACTCATGTGTGCGCTTGCTGGCTTTCTCTCAAATAAATAAATAAAATCTTAAAAAAAAAAAGGAAGCATCCCTCTTAATGTTTCTTCTATCTGGTACACACCTTGGAAAGTACCATTTCTAAGCTCCATTTTAAAACTCTGGGGTGATGAGGGCCCATGCCATCCATCATGGAGCCTAAGTTGTGGATCTGTTTGAACAGGCGTACAAGCTCGTTAGTGTTATCTGAGTGATGGGGGCTGTTCTGTGACATCACTTGTGTCTTTCAGTTTTTTGATGCTTTCTGCTTTCCTGGTTTATGCTTTGACCCCTCTCCTTCAGCCCAGAGGATTTCTGACTTTTACCTCTCCACACACCTCCTCCAGTCTGGGCCGACCTCTCTGTGTGCTGGGGTCTGGTCTGAACACTTCTGTCAAGTTTCTCTTGTGCCTTCTTGTCCTGTTTGGACATCCTGAGACTCATCTGAGTACCCCTCTCCAGTTCTGAAAATTGTCTCCTCTGGCTCTGCGTGATGGTGGACTCTACTCTCCATGCTGGAGGTGGCTGCACGTGTGCTGTCAGTAGGACTGCTCCTATCCCGGGGCTGAACGCAGCTTCTTATCCTTCTCTTCCAGGCTTGCTTTGCTTCAAGCCAGTCCACAGATCTTCAGCGTCCCTTGCCTTGCACTGAGGTCTACGCTTGTTAGTTTCTCTTCTGTGGAATGAGCATGAGAGTATGAGTGTGCTACAAAAAAGGGAAGACTGTGAGGACATTAGTCATGGGGGGCTGAATTTGGGGTTCAATTTCAGCTGTCAGAACAGCCAATTCTACTAAACAAAAGCATGAGCAATATACAGTCTCATTTGGTTAATAGAAAAAACTGAATCTCGCAAGCAAATCAGATTGGCTATTTTGTGATCCAATCAGCTGTGGAGATGAAATAATATGTCTTAATCTGCTAGCAGGACGCTTGGTCTACCGCAGGCGTATTAATAAGTGCTAGTTCTCTTTCTCCTGGCAATTAGTTCAAATAAAATGGAAAAGGACTGCTTTAATGTAGTGGGTAAACCTGGCTTTAGTGTCTGTATTCTGTCTGTGTTCCTGGGGGCATAGATTAAGCATCATAAGAAAAATCTGAGGCCATTCAATTCTACTGGACAGCCCAACCATTTCAGTCAGCAGCACATCATCAAGAAAAATCTTTTTTTTTTTTTTTTTTGACAATGGTTTTCCTGTAATTGATAAAAGCTACAGAACAGTCTTTGCAACACCCAGGGTCTCTCTAGAAGTGTGATGCCAGCTTGCGAATGAACAGTATGCGTTCTGTTCAGCTTGGTTCGAATCATTGAGCATCTGGTTTATGCAGATAATAGAGAGCATTTGTCCAGACACCTGGCATGTGCAAATTGCTTTTCATTTTTATACTTGCAAATGAGGAATCCAAGACCCCTGCAAGGTTATGAATAAATAACAAGGCTAAAGGCTTACAGACCAAAGTCATCATTAAAATAAAAAAGCTTTTGCTCAAGATTTAACAAGACAGCCACTCTGCAAGTAGTGCATTCCCAGTTCTTCACTGTCATCTTTGTGGCTTATGTTCACCAGTCATTTCTTTCTCTCTCTCTCTCTCTCTTAAGAGACTATACTTGCTGCCTCATTTTGCCGGGCCTCTGACAACTGGTGCACTAAGGAAATACAGTTTAGTATAGTGAGCTTGGTGGGTACGAGGATGTAGTTAAAGGCCTTTGACTTTGTCCCCTTGGTAAAGTCTCATAAAAGAGTTGGCCCTGGACAAAATTCTAAGTGTATCCTTTCATTCTCTGAGGTTCCTTCTTTATCTACCCTGACTTTTCCTTTTGGGGGATTGCCTCCCCCCAAGGGTTCTTTTTCTTCTTCCCCCTTTTGAAAATGTGTTTTCAGGAGAAATGCAGAAAGACTCATACTAATGAGCAGACAGCTGTTAAAATTATAATGTATTCCTTTTGCTGAGAATATTGATATTTTTAACTGGAGACAAGAAACCGCGTGTCAAAGAAAAAAAAAGGAATCTGTTACTTGCAGAATGTTAGGCATTAGTGAGCAGGTGGAGAAGATATTTCGATGGGGGAATGAGATCTTAAGTTCTGTTAACTTCACATTAACTCCTTGCTTTGCCCTACACATAAGAATGGCTGTGCTTCAGGGTTGGAAAGTAGGGCTAAGGTGAAATGGTGCAGGAGATGAGTGGATACATGTGAGGATCAGTGGAGGGACAGAGAAAGTAGAAATAATTGTGTAATGCTAAGGAGTTCAAATTACCTTATTAGTTAAGAACTTAAGGCTTTAGACTAAGAGATGGAAAACAAAGATACAATTCCTACTTAATACATAGACGCTATCCTCAAAATCCGCTGTACTTGCAATGTAAAGACATTCTTTTGAAGAGCGATAAGTCCTTATGTAAAAGCTTCTAATAATTACTCATTTAAAAAAATATTTTCAGTTGTTTCATGTTGGATTTGCTTGAAGTAATGCACTTTTGCACAGACAATAAGCCTTAGGTAGTAAAATTTAATCACATATAGTGTGGTAGCCAGCTTCTAAGATGGCCCCAGTAACTCTTCCCACCTGGTATTCACATACTTTTGTCATCTTTTCCCATATTGAATATTGTTGATCTCTGCAGGATATATCAAGCAGGATATCATGAAAGTGACACTGTGTGGCTTTTGCAAGGTTAAGTCACAAACCTATAGAAGCTTCTGTCTCATACCCTCTGCATCACTTGCTCTGGGGGAGTTAAATGCCATGTAATATGAACACACAAGCAGCCCCAATGGAAAGCCCATGAGGAGAGAAGGAAGCAGGGTCTCCTGCTATCTCATCAGCTCCAACTTGCCAGCCAAATGAATGACTCCCACCAGAAGCAGATACTCCAGACCCAGTCAGGTCTTCAGAAGACAACCCCACTGACATTGCAACTGCGTCCTCATGAGAGGACATAAACTGCAACCACCTGCGCAAACTGCTTCCAAATTCCTGACTCAAAAAAGCTATGAAAGATAATAAGTGTTTATTGCTACTTTAAGCCAGTAATTTTGAGGGTAATTTGTTACACAGCGATAGATGACTTATGCATATGGATAAGACAAGGATCTAGGCTAGACCTTTGGGTAATAAAGTAAATGAATCAAGTCAATAAATGTGACTCAGGGGTGTACTATGGCCAAGCATGATTCTAGACACTGTAGTTAGAATTTTAAAAAACACAATATCCCCCACTCTGAGATAATTTGAGGTATGGTTGGACAAATGGAGTTAATCCACATTACCAAAGAGAAAAGCACAGGGAAAGATGTGCTTGTATTCTGCAGATATTATGAGCTGTAGAAAGGAGGACAGTTTGGGTATATTGAACAGAGAGTTAATGGCTTATGGAGGACAGGACACCAGAGGTGTCCCACAAAAGCATCAGGACCATGTGAATGGATTTGAGAGAGACCTTTCTGGTGGGAAGAATGTAATCTTAAGGTATGGTGAAATGAGCATGCTCACTGTGGGAGGTTTAGCGTGTGTGTGTGTGTGTGTGTGTGTGTGTGTGTATAAATGATAGTTACTGATTTTCTGATCTTGGGATATAATCTGAGAAGTAGAAAATATTAAAAATTCTTAAGCATTATAAATCATCTTGGAATCAGATTTTAATAAACCTAATTTGATTTTATACTATAGGATGAATTATGAGAATGTGAAGATTGCTGAGAGGTTCCCATGGTGATCCAGGTTTGAGGGAGATTTAGTTGGAGGCAATGGGAATGAAGAAGAGGGAAAATCTATGAGAGGGGAGGACAGAAGGGCCCAGTGACAATCTCTTCTCCCCTTGGACTGCAAACAGCATAGTGTCAGGAACTGTGTCCCCACTGCCTAGCTCATAACTGACATTAGTAAATGCTCAATATATATTTATTAAATAAATAAATAAAATAGGGCCAGTCCTTAGTAGAGATGTCAATATGTTGATAGTTAATCAGTAGTAGGCACAGTTAAGGCCTTAGGAAGGTTGAACAGCTCCCCTCCAAGTCTGTTTTCCTGTTCACTGGCCTTCTTTCAGGTGTGGACTAGACGCCATGTTACATACTGTGCAGGGTTTTTTCTCGTGATGCTGCTTGATGTGCTTGGGCTGACCGCTCCTGGGTTGGTAAGGTAATGACAGATCTAAGGATTATTTTACTAGTGTGTGGCTCTCCAATAAATTGTAAAGCAGCTCCACAAGGAGAGGTACCATGTCTGCTAGAATCCTTATCATTTTCTCCAGTGCATTTTATTGTCCACGTCTAAGTGAGGGATGAGATACCAAGTATTTCTGTTCTTGACCACCGCTATATGTGTTCTCTCACTGCCTACAATACCCCCATTCTCTCCATTTCTCTTCCTAAACAACTCTTTGTTGCACACCTTATATTCTGCCTGTCCAGAAAAGAGTTAATGTAGCCATGAGATGGCTATCTTTGGAACAGCTGCTTCATGGTTCGCCCTCGGCTGGTGTCAGGAATATGAAATTTCTGGAGAGTTCCCACCATTCCCGAACTGTTAAGAGTGATTGGTAGTACCTAAGATGTTTGTACACACACTGGACACCTGCTTACTTCTGGGAGTCTGGAGATTTGGTATGTGCAAAGCAGAGAGTGGCAGACCCCAGTAAAATTTTTGGGCATTTAGTCTCTAATGAGTTTCCTGACAGACAATATTTCACACATGTTATCACAATTCAGTGCTGGAGGAATTAAACACATTCTGCGTGACTCTCTGGGGAGCGGAGTCTTGGAAGCTTATGCCTGGTTTCCTCTGGCCTTCACTTCATGTGCCTTTTCCCTTTGTGGATTTTGTTGTGTGTATTTTTGCTGTAATAAATCATAGCTGCAAGTACAACTATATGCTGAGTCCTATGAGTCCTAGCAAATCATAGAAGCTGACCATGGTCCAGATGACCCCTGACCCGCCATCCATTGGCAAATTCTGTCAGCATTGCTTTCACAATATATACTGAATACGACCATTTCTCATGCCCGCCTCTGCTTCCACTCTTGTCAAAAACATTATCATCTCTCTCTTAGCTGATTCTCCTAACTGGTCTCCCTTTTTCTACTTGTACTTTTTTCTACAGCAGAGCAGAGTGAACTGATTAAAATATAAACATGACCTGTCACTCCACTGCTCAAACCATCTAATGACCAGACATCCCATGCAAAGAAAAAGCAAAGTGCTTACACGACCTAAATAGCCTGGCTGCCCATGGCTTCCCAGCCTGCATACCCTCCTTCTCCTGCCTCATTCACTTGCCTCCAGTCTGCAGGTTTGCCTACTCTTTCTCACAAGCGTGTTCCCCCCCTCCGAACCTTCATATCCACAGTCATTTTGTCCCATCATGTTCTGCGTGGATAGGTCCGTGTAGCTTAACCCTTCAGTTCCTTTAGACTTTTTATCAAATGTGACCTTCTGTTCAAGGCCCTCCCTAGCCCCCCTACCTAAAATGTCAACCCCCTCCCCATTCTCCTCATCCTTCTTTACTTTTCCTCGCTAACACTTAGCAACCTCCTGTATGCGTTTCTCATTTACCTTGTTTGTTGTCTGAGTCTCTGGTATGTAACTTTCATGAGAGCTGGGATTTTTGTCTGTTGTAGTTCACTGATATATCTCCAGTGCCTACGACAGTTCCTGACATCCTGACATACACAACGAATTCAATAAACATGTGTCAAATGAATGCATAAATTAATGAATGAATGATACACAACCCAGCCCCAAATCTCACCTTTTCTGTACAGCTTTTCCGAAATTCCCCAGAACCTTTGGTATGTACCTTTTTTTTTTTGTAACTTATCTCTTGTTCGCTACTTCTGATTGACAATCATTTCCTTAATTCTCTTTGTAGTCTATGCACCTAGAACAGTGCCCGGTATGTTATAATTATTAAAACAAGGGTAACAACAATAACACATTGTTGAATGAATAAATAAGCTTTTCGTATGATGGGAAATTGCTTTCCAAATAACGAATCCATATTATACTGCCATTAGCAGTACATGAGTGAAGTGCTTTCATTAAGATAAGTCAGGATTTGGGTTTTTTTGCTAACTCAATCATGCTAAGTGGTTATATTGTATTTTTATTTGTGTCTTTGATTGCTACTTCTTAACTCTTTTCACTTCTTTTTTATTAAATCTGTAAATCTATTCTGCTTGGCCTAATTTGTAGTTCATTGTAGAAGTAATGAAAAAAACCAAAGTTTCCAAAGAATATGGAAATTAATTGTTTTTCCCATCACCAGGTTTGGAGAGTGAGTCACAGCCCCAGATGTCTCCGGGGCCAGTCAGGCAGCATAAATGTGTGAACCTGGAAGTGAATGTCCTATCAGTGAAGACAGGATGTGCATTCCCCGCTGCCCATTGCAGCTGGGCCTCAGTACAGCTAATTGGTGCCATGTGGGGAAGTGGGTTCAGTGTTGCCAAAGTTCCTTTTCCAAAATTAAATCTTTTATTTCTTAGGCCTAATGGTGAAAACCTCGAGGGGAAAATACAGAGTAACATCACCAGTAAAAATAATCACCTAAAAGATAATGAAATGGTAAAATGCTATGAAGTAATCAACAACATGTGGTAACAAGAGAAGCTATGACACAGACTCGCCGCCCTTGAGAGTGTTGAACGTAGTATGTGTTTCATATTCAGGCCTCTGGGAAGCACTGGAATGGTTTATGATGATTAAGAATTAATTTGTCTTTCTTCTTTTTCCCCCTCTGTCAGGTTTCCGAATTGTAATGGTTGTCTATAGTTGGTTAAAGGCCGCTGTTACATTTGGTTTGGAACATGGTGATTCATTTACAGCAGCTATCAAATCCCTGATGGATATGGGGGGAAGCTTCTGGCCAGCAGAAAGCACGAGTTGTGCACATTTTATCAACCACACAAGATAGCAGACTGCCTCATTTTCATTGCCAGCTGCCCTCTGCAGACGCTGTCCTGGAGTTTTGTGCCATATCACTAGGGCTCTTATTAAAATCTATATTCTTGAAGAAATCATTTTGTTTTCAAAGACTTGCCTGCCAGAAAAAGGGGAGCGACATGAATAATACGGGAGGGCCCATCATTTGGACAGTCCTCTTGGCGGTCTGTTCTAGCTGGCCTCCTAGGGCGAGCAGCATCTGTTACGCAGACTTCAAGTTTTCTTCTCACAAAAGACGATTGAGAAGCTATTGAATGCACGTTGAGACTCTTCTCAAATTCTGTAGGTGGCATTCCCAAAGCTAAACTCTTCAGTCACCTTGTGTTAATCTTTAAAAAATGTTTCCTTCTTGAAATCTGAGGTTTTCTGTAGCTGCCTAGGGCATCTCGTGACAGGAACAGCACGCACCTGCCGTTTTCTGAAAATATCTGGTGCTTATTACAACTTAAAATTCCAGAGTCGGCAGCATTTGTTGAGTTCGGAGCTCTCAACCAGGTGCTGTGCAAGGAGGTGAAAGAGGGAAGAGTTTGGTTTATCTCGCCTAACAGGAGGTAACACCAGAGATCCCTGATAGTGGCTTATTCAGTTTTGCTTAGGACATGATTATTATGTTGGTATATTAAGAAAATTACCAAAACCCATTTTCATAATATCAGGTAATGACTGTACTTTATCACAGCACTATTGTCATGTAATCTAAACATTATTGCCTTATCCATCACGCCAGTAGCATTGTTTTCCTATCCTATCTCTCTTTCACTTCCTCTCTCAAACAAGGCAACGAGTAAAAGGAGCTCCATTTAACTCTCTGTGGGCAAAACTTTACAAAAATTGACTTTATTCCTCTTTAAGTATTGATTAAATTTAGAATTAAGTTCCTTGATGTTTGAACAAGGTCTTATACAAGTCCTTGTCAAAAACATGAAGCTACTTAAGAAGTGGTTATGGCTCCTTAAATCAAAACAAAAACAAACTAGAAAGCACAGTAATAAGATGCTTAAAGGACTGGTCATTAATTTGTAAGAATATATGAGATTCAGAGGCTGCTATGTATCAGGTATGGGCTTGGTAGGTTAAAACATTCATTGTTTCTATAAATCGACCTAATTCCATGAGTATTATGTTTTTCTTTTTACAAAAAAGAAAAACAAAGCAAAAGCAAGTAGTAAGGACAGAACTATTTCTACCAGCCTTGTTATGTGAAACGGAATACTTTATTTTTGCAAATAAGAGAAGAGATTCAGGATAAACCTACACAGATAAATTAACTGAGGCTTTTTGATATTGCAAAAAAAAAAACCAAGTTCAGCAAACCAGTTCATTCTCACACTGGTTATGTTGTGTTCAGCTTTAGTTGCTCTTCATAGTGACATTGATTTTTTTAATGTCACAGGATCACAGGCCTCCATGTGAGTTCCGTGTCCTTTAAAACAGACATCTTGGGGATGCTGACATGAAGACAATGGATCAAATGTTTCAACGACTCTTTCCTTTGAGTTGCCTTTAGAGTATCTGGCACTGTTTTTAACATTTTCAGTGATGACTTTTTTGAAAAAGTGAAGAAAAAAGAAAAAAGCTATCCAGAGCTAAGTCTAGAAAATATGGTAATAATTGCTTTACTTGAGTTTTAATTGAGATATGAATATAAAATAACAACCATAATTTTCCCTTCCTTCCCTCCCATCCTCCCTTCCTTCCTTCCTTCCTTCCTTCCTTCCTTCCTTCCTTCTTAGCTCATACATAAACTGCTTCTGAGAAGGAAATTTCAAAAATGTTTTCTATGTGGAAAATGTATGAAATTGGTAAATGTTTTTCCATGTGACAGTTTTGATTACTACTATTTTGAGAACAAGTTCTAGTGTGTTTGTAAAAAAAAAAATTATCAAACTATTAACCCTAGTGAAAATATCATCTCTGGTTATCTGTTACTATTTACAAATTATCTGAAAACTTAGTAAAGAAAACAGAAATCATATTCTGCACACAGTTCCTTGGGTCAGGAAATGAGGCAGGGCATAGCAGGGGTGCCCCGTCTCCACCCCCTGATAGCTGGGGCCTCTGCTGGGTACCTCACTGGGCACTGTGGCTGCCACCTCTGTTCTGCCTGTGGTCTGAGTTCCTTGGTGTTTCTCTATGTCCAAGATGGCATTTTGCACTCACACATCTAGAACCTGGCTGAGGATGATTGGAATGTCTGGCACTGGCTGGTCTTTTCTCCCCATTGGACCTCTCAAAATGTCTAGCTCCTACTTGCTCACTATGTGAGAGACTTAGCAGCAGTGGCTGGCTCTCCTCAGCATGAGCATTCCAGGAAGCAGGAAGTGGAAGTTGTCTCTCTTGCAGGCCTGGGCCCACGTGCTGATGCAGCATCTCTGCTGCCATATTCTTTGGGTAAAAGTGGTTCCATAAAGCCAGCCTGGATTCAAGGGCCAGAGACACAAACCTCAGAATTGAAGGAGAAGAGCGTCAAAGCATTTGGGGGTAACCTTCAATCCACCACCAAACCTAAGGCTGTCCAAGTAGATGGGACATCTATCCTGTGGATTCTTCTCTTTTGAAAACATTAGAAATGTTCAGGGTGCTCTGTGAAACGTGAAGTATAGATTTGTCTCAGAATACTGCATATAGATGCTCAAAATCTGGATACATTTATTTTAATCAATTTATTTTAGTATGGAGGTAATTCTTAATTTTTATATCTACATGGCAGACTTATTCTAGAAAGTAATCTCTCAGCAAATTTTGGGTACTTTATTTGGAAACCATCACCAGGTAGATTAATACAGTTTACCTATGCTGTGTTATAAATCATGTATTCCTCTCTACCTTGTTCATGTTCATTTCCTTTCTTGAAATATTCTACGTATATTCATGCTTGCTTTGCTTCATGAAATTTCTGGGAAAATCCATGCCTTCTGTTAAGCCTTTTCTCATCCCCAAGTCAGATAGTTTCTTTATTTCTTCCAATTTCTGTATTTTTTTTTTTTGGACCTTTGTTATGATTCTTCACATACTTTACCTTGGATTAGAGCTACTTATTTACTCATTATCTTTTCACCCCAGATAAACTCCTAGGAGGTGGGACTGTTTCTCATTTATTTTTTCATCTGATGCTGTGCGTTAATGTGGTATCTTGCCCAGAATGAGTGCTTGGAAAGTGTTGTTCAAGATGGATTATTGCAAGGGTTTCTGTTGATTGTGCTACGTGTATAGAAAGATCAATTATTCTAAAAGGTGTGGTAAATTGAGCACTTAACCTGGCTAAAACAATGTCAGGTGCTTTATATACAACATCCGTTCTGTGGTTATTAAAATAATGCCCCAGCACTTGCCTAAGCACTATGCTAGGCAAACAACTAAGTGCAGCTTCCTCACTCAAGGAGCAAACGTTCTGGTAGAGGAATTGGACATCACACAACCAAACTGTGGATAATCATTTAGTAGGATTATGATAAATGCTATTAGAGAAGCACAGTGTGCCAGAAAAAGATAGAATAGGGAGATCTAACCAGGCCAGAGGAGTGGTGGTTAAGGAAGGCTTCCATGTGAAGGTGACTTGAGTGAATTTTTAGGGATGATGGTGGTGATGGCCACATCCTACTTGTTGAAACCTGGGAACATGTTAAATTACATAGCAAAAGGGACTTGGTAAATGTAATTAAGTTAAGGATTGTGAGTTGGGAAGGTTATTCTGGATTATCTGGGTGGGCCCAGTGTAGTTGCAAGGGTCCCTATTAAATGAAGGCAAGTAGGTTAGACTTTTAAGAGAAAGACTGGTAGCTGCTGTTCTCTGACTTTGAAGGTGGAAGAAGGGACCAGGAATCAAGAAGTGCAGTGGTTTCTAGAAGCTGGAAAAGACAAGTGAACGAATTCTCCCCTCGAGCTTTCAGAAGGAACCATTCCTACCAACATCTTGATGGTATCCCAATAGGATCTATTTTAAAATTCTGACCTCTAAAATTACCAATTTGTTGTTTTAAGCCAGTAAGTTTGTGTTAATGTGTTACAGTAGAAATAAGATATGAATACATGATGGAAAAAATAGTTTTAGCTAGTAAAATTTTTATGTGCAAGATTTGTGCATAGGAGGGTATCTTACTTATGCGTATGGGCCTTAAACATGATCTGCTTGTATTGATCGATCGTGGTTTTACCAATAAAGAAAAAACATGCACGGAACCTAAATTCATTCCAGTAATCACATTATTTCTCTTTTTCCTTACATTGTATTATTTTTTTCCCCTTGTTTGTTTTAAGAGTAGTCAGGAAAAAAAAAACTGTAAAGTTTTTTGAGAAAAGGATGTCCCAAGATGTTTCTATGTCTGGCATGATGAAACTTCCCCAGTGAAAATGATAACTGGAAAGCATAAAGCTCTTCAGAGTTCATGCAGAATGAGAGCCTGGCCTTTAGGGCAGAAGAATACCATCTGCCATCACCAGGACTTTGTGCCAGAACAATTCCTTGCCTGTCCTAGGAAGGTGATTTTCAGGCAAGAATTTCTAGTGTAATCTATTCCAATTAATATGGTATTTTAGAACTTATGGGTAATTGCTCATTATTCTTGGCACTGAATGGTTTAATAATAAAATAGACCACTTTAAAATGATTCTTTTCTCTCCCTCTCTCCTTTCTTATTTTATAGGCATGTGGCCGTCTGATCTCTCACTGAAACCATTTACTCTGTAGCTAATAGCAGAGTATTTTGACTTGGCTGGACATAAGTTTTCATTGTGCCTGTTTGTGTATGCATTTGCTTGTCAGAAAGTAAAGTCTAAAATATTTAACAAACACCCTTACTTCTGATGAATAAACAGAGATAAAGATTACATTATGAAATTCAATATAAAAAGAGTAAAATTCTAGCTTAATATTAGGAATTGTGCTTTCTTAAAATTTATTAACTTTCTGTATTTTATAGTTAGCTCTTAGAGTCTGTAAGATCATAAAAACACTCTGAAATCAAGATGCTAAAGTAACTAAGGTCCTTTAATTATTGAACATTTCTGTTAAAATTCTCATAAAATTGTCTGGTAATAAGTCATGGCTTTATATAGGCTATTAATACTGCTCTATTTAATAAAGTAACTATTTCTATTGATAAAGAAAAATATTTTCTTAGAATGCTAACTTAGACCCTACCTATGAGCAAAGTTGCTACTTTAGTTGAAGCTTGTTATGATGTCAGGTTTATTACAATAGAATTGAAATTGCTCTAAAATCACATATTCCCTGCTCAGTGTTAACGCTAGGACTGTGACAAACTAACCGGTTACATTTGAGCGCTTTGGTCATGTTTGCTTTCTTCCTCTCTAAACATGCCTGATGTATGCAATTAACCATTATTTAACACAGAGCTTTACTTCCCTAGGTAGGGAGGGAGCAAGTCACTGTCAAAACCCGTGTTGCATGTAGTTTGGAAAATCTCATTTGTGATTCTGATCCAGGATTCCCCACCTTTCCCCTCAACTCTCAATATAGAAAGTGCCTTTGTAGAATATCTCTTACTTTATAGCTGTCGTGAAGGCAGATCGCCTCTCAGTGAGGCAAAGGTTGATACCAAATGTCACAATCCCAAGAAACTGGAGTTACTCTCTCTAGAAAGAAATAGTCAGAAATATAAGAGAGGTGTGGGGGCGCCTGGGTAGCGCAGTCATTAAGCGTCTGCCTTCGGCTCAGGGCGTGATCCCGGCGTTATGGGATAGAGCCCCACATCAGGCTCCTCTGCTATGAGCCTGCTTCTTCCTCTCCCACTCCCCCTGCTGTGTTCCCTCTCTCGCTGGCTGGCTCTCTGTCACATAAATAAATAAAATCTTAAAAAAAAAAAAGAGGTGTGATAAAAGAGGAACCATATTTGACATTGTCAGTACTCTGCTCATCTCCTCTCACCTTTACCTGTTTGATGAACTCTGACCAAATTCCAAATGCATTTCTCTGCCTAGGGGGTTTGTTCACATTCCAGAGATGACTTTGCTGCCCACAGGCTAGCTGCTTAACACATCCATCACCTCACACAGCTATTATTTTTTCTTTTTGTATTGGAACATTTAAGATGTACTTTCTTAGCAACTTTCAAGTATGTAATACAACATTGTTAACTATAGTCACCCTGCTGTATAGTAGATCCACAGAACTTATTCATCCTATAACTGGAAGTTTATCCCTTTTGACTATTATCTACCCATTTCCCTCACCCCAGCCCCTGGCCACCACCATTCTCCTCTCTGTTTCTATAAGTTCAGCTACTTTTTAGATTCCACATGTAGGTGAGATCATATGTATTTGCTTTCTCTAACTTGTTTCATTTAGCATAGTGCCCTCAAATTCCGTTCATGCTGTTGTAAGTGATAGTATTTTTATGGCTGAATGATATTCATATTATTTAATTATATAATATATAAATATAATATGTTATTCATTTAACAGTATCATTTTATTAATAATATATATTAATATTTATTATTTATAAAATGTGATCATATATACATATAAATAAAATATACATATACATACAGTATATATATGTGTGCGTATATGTATGTGTATATGTGTGTGTATTTATATATATATGTACGCAGTTGATCCTTGAACAACACCAGTTTGAACTGAGCAGGTTTACTTATACATGGATTTTTTTTTTTGATAAACACAGTAAATGTATTTTCTCTTCTTTATGATTTTCTTAATAACATTTTCTTTATACTTTATCATAAGAATACAGTATATAATACATATAACATACAAAGTATGTGTTAATTGACTTTATATTATTGGTAGGACTTTGGGTCAAAAGTAGGCTATTAGTAGTTAAGTTTTTGGGGAGTCAAAAGTTATACATGGATTTTTGACTGCATGGGAAGTCAATACCCTGAACCTCCATGTTGTTCATGGGTCGACTGTATATATACATATATATTACTCTATATATTATTATATATATATTACATATATATTTTCTTTACCCATTTATTTATTGTTGGACACTTAGGTTGTTTCCATGTCTTGACTATTATGAATAATGTTGCAATAAATATTGGGGTGCAGATAAAATCAAGATAGTGATTTTATTTCCTTCAGCCGTAAACTGAGAAGTAGAACTGCTGGATCATATGGTTATTCTGACATTTTCAGGAACTTCCATACTGTTCTGTGTAGTGGTAGTACCTGTTTACATTCCAATCATCACTGCATGAGGGTTCCCTTTTCTCCACATCCTTGCCAATACTTGGCATCTCTTACCTTTTTGATAAGAGCCATTCTGACTGGTGTTAAGTGACATCTTATTGTGGTTTTGATTTGCATTTCTCTGATGCTTAGTGGCATTGAACAACTTTTCACGTACTTGTTGGTCATTTGTATGTCTTAGGAAAAATGTCTGTTCAGGTCCTCTGCCTTTTTAGAAATCAGATTACTAGTGTTTTTTGCTATTGAATTGTATTAATTCCTCTTATATTTTGAATGTTATCCCTTTATCTGTTGTATGGTAACAAATATTTTCTCCCGTTCCATAGGTTGCCTTTTCATTTTGTTGATTGTTTCTTTTGTTGCACAGAAGCTTTTTCAATTGATGTAGTTCCATTTGTTTGTTTTTGCTTTTGTTGCTTGTGCTTTTGGTGTCATATCCAAAAAGTTATTGCCAAGACCAATGTGAAGGGGATCTTTTCCTAGGTTTTCTTGTAGGAGTTTTACAATTTTAGGTTTTGCATTTAAGTTTTTAATCCATTCTGGGTTAGTTCTTGTGGGTGGTTTAAGACAGGGATCCAATTTCATTTATTTGCATGTGAATATCCTATTTTCCCAGTATCATTTATTTTAAAGACTGTTCTTTCCTAATTGAGTATTCTTGGCTCCCTAACCAAACGTTAGCTGACTGTATATACATGAATTTATTTCTGGGCTATCAGTCCTGTTCCATTGGTCTGTATGTCTGGTTTTATGCCAATACCATACCGTATTGGTTACTATAGCTTTGTACTATAGTTTGAAATAAGGAAATATTATGCCCAGCTTTATTTTACTTTTTAAGATTGCTTTGGCTACTTGGGGTCTTTTGTAGTTCCATACACATTTTAGGATTTTTTTTTCTATTGCTGTGAAAAAAAAAATGGAGTTTTCGTTAGGGATTGCATTGAATCTGTAGATGACTTTGTAGTAGTATGGATACTTCAACAATATTAATTCTTCTGATCCATGAACATTGGCTATCTTTTCATTCATTTCTGTCTTCTTCAGTTTCTTTCTTCAGTGTTTTACTGTTTTCAGTGTACAGATCTTTCACTTTCTTGCTTAAATGTAGCTATCCCATATTTCAGATTGGGAAACACAAGCTCAAGCATAATTACCAAGAAGCTCAGGGAAGGACAAGGAAATATGAAGCCCACATCGAGAAATTCATTATTTGCCTCTATAGTTTCTCTATAGAAACTCTATAGTTTCTTCTCAAAAGTAACTGTTTACATTGCTGGTGAAAATAGCCAGTGCGTTCCTGGACATTTTAATGATATACACCTGATTCCTGGGTTTTAAAATAGCATTAAAAAATTATCATATAAGTAAGATGATGTATCCATGGTCATGGAAATATTTTTTGGGAGGTACTGATTAAGGAGGAAGCTAATTTTCTGGGGCGCCTGGGTGGCTCAGTCATTAAGCGGCTGCCTTCGGCTCAGGGTGTGAGCCTGGCATTCTGGGATCAAGCCCCACATCAGGCTCCTCCGCTGGGAGCCTGCTTCTTCCTCTCCCACTCCCCCTGCTTGTGTTCCCTCTCTCGCTGGCTGTCTCTCTCTCTCTGTCAAATAAATAAATAAACAAAATCTTAAAAAAAAAAAAAAGGAGGAAGCTAATTTTCTTTCGGTTGTTTTGCTATGCTCTTCTTCCATCAAACAGAGTCATAAAGTATGAACCAGAGAAAATATTTTCTTAAAAAGTTTTGGTGTGGGAGAGCTGGAGTTGATGCTGCATTTATCAAAGTAATAACCTTGGAAATCAAGTGCTTCTGGCTGTTAATAGCTCTGTTAATAATTCAAGGTTTTCTGTCTGTGGCATTTTAAAGAAGGCCCTTTAGATGGATGGTCATGTTTATAAAATGATTCACTCTTGTCTTACTGTTCTGAAAATATGATTGCCATTTGACTCAAAGTAAGATTATATTTATTGTTCAGTTTTTGGCCTTCTTTAAACTTATCTTCAGACATTTCAGTATGTGTCTTTGAGCTTCTTGATGATTTCCATTTTTTTTTTCCCTCAGCCCTACTGAGAAAGAGAAATGTCCAAGGCAAACATGTTGGCTAGAGTTGGTATTGGATTTGGCCTTGATAGATGGCTAGGAGTTGATTATCCTAGACACATGTTTGATTCAACACTGCAGGTTTTACTGGTAGCACATTCAATCTAGATTGAGATCTGCACCAAGTTCTATAGGATTGCTCAGAGTGGTGATATTTGAGTTGAAGCTCTAGTGACTGGACTGTTGTACCAGTGAGATGAATAGTTTAGTCAAATATGCAAACTTGGGTGTAAGGTGTTTGCATTTTTGTAATTCCTGGGAACTTTAAACATACTTAAAACAAATGGAGTGGAAACCCTGTTTCTTGAAGATAATGCTTTAATTCTCCTTAATTTCCCATCATGAACATTTAAAAGAAGTTCAGAGAGCATTGTAAATGAATAGCAACCTATCAGCTCATGAAATCTTGTTGAAGTCAAACGAAAAAATCGCAATAAACATTAGAGATAAAATTAACACTGCTATACTGTAGCATTTTCTTAGGAAGTCAGGGGATGCATCACTATGTCAGAGAAGTTACGGCAATGAATGGTTAAGGGTGGGTATGCATTTTCAGATCTGGTAGAAGTCTTTGCTTCCTTTAACTTGGATTAGATTAACTCATTTAAAGTACTTGGTTGAATTTTTTTAAATACAGAGAAATAAACCCTAATAGCAAATCATTAAAAAAAAAATCTTGTTTGAAACAGGAATAAAAGCAACAAAACATTTAAACTGTTAGGAAAATAGGAATAGTGGAAAGTAGACATTCATGAGGAAAATGGTTTAAATTTGATTTGCTTCTGTTGTGAGGTACAAATTAAAAAAACATGTTTACAATTGTTTGAATTATGTTTAATTATATTAGTCTTTTCCTTGGAATGCAGAGAACACATATAGCCTTTTAATCAGTGTGTCTCTAGGGCAGCAAATCCTCCTATTGGAAAAAGGAGGGTGGAACTCACTAGAGCCCTTGCAAAAAGTGGTTAAGCAGGACAAATAAGAATGATAGCTATGGGGGGAGATAAGTGGCCACCACACTAGTGTTAGCCACTAGAATCTGTTAAGTATTGCTGGCTAGTAAACAGAACCAGAGGAAAAGGACCATTTTCTCTAAGATTAGCCCCCTGCCTAAGTCATGGTAATGTTTGTAGTAGCCTCATCTGTCTGATCTTCTGAAGCCCTTCCCATGGTGCCTACTTTGAAGAATTTTAGGAGACAGGACTCTTTTAAATAGAGCTTTAAATACAGCTTCTGGCTAACTTAGATTCTTTGAGCCTTAGTTTTTCTTATCCCTAAAAAAATTACCATTTTCCCACCCACTTCCAGGAAAGTTGTAAAAGCCAAATAATATATATTAGAAGGCTTTGAAAATTGTCAGATCATATCTAACTATTAAGATGGTGATATCATAATACATACCATACTTATTATCTTCCAGGCATAGTTGTAGGTGGTTTGTATGTATTATTTTGTTTAATCCTTAAAACAACTCTATTGTAGGTAGGTATAGTAGGTAATACTATCATCACCTCTATTTTACAGGTAATAATTAAAAAAGGGACTAAATTTTTCCAAGGTTACAGTAAGTGGTAGAGCCCAAAGTTAATCCTGCGCAATCTAGCTTGAGAAGCCATGAATCTCTACATTCCACTGCCCCTTTTTCCTGATACACACCCAGTGAGGATGACAGTGACAAGCAAGATGAAAATAATAAAGCTGACTATTGATGATAGGTATCTAATTTAAGAAATTGTTTTTCAGGCCAAGTATACCTGAACATCCGATAGCCTGACACCAGATATTGACTGTCTTAGAAATTCTTAATCTGTGTAGTGAATAGAGCTAACCTGGGAAGATTCCCTCAAATAAATTCCCCCTACTAGTTTTCTAACTCTGACTTAATGGAAATGGTATACATTTATGGAGTACAACATTTAAAAGGACTTTGCAGGTCAAGAAGTTTTGAACTTTCAGTAAATAGATGTATTCCTAACTGGGCTCCCTATTTCACTGCCTGTTGCCTTTGGGTCTTTGGAAAAGGGATGGGTAAGCTTTTTCCAGTGCTCCAAATTTCACTGTCACATGCCCATTTCTTTTTATCCCCTGGCAAAAATGTTAATGTTCTTGGGAGAGGTATAGTTTAAAAAGTTTTAAACTTTTAATAAGTTAGTACAGGTGGCATATATCTGTCAGAAGTTTTTCTCACAAATTACAGCTAAGAAGGGAATATTCCTCTGTTATAAAATACACAAGAGCCTTAAATAGAGGACAAAGTGTAGAAGAAGTCTGGTATTAAATCTTTGTGCAAGGGGGGCGCCTGGGTGGCGCAGTCCTTAAGCGTCTGCCTTCGGCACAGGGCGTGATCCCAGAACGCTGGGATCGAGCCCCACATCAGGCTCCTCTGCTATGAGCCTGCTTCTTCCTCTCCCACTCCCCTGCTGTGTTCCCTCTCTCACTGGCTGTCTCTGTCAAATAAATAAATAAAATCTTTAAAAAAAATAAATAAAAAAATAAATCTTTGTGCAAGGGCATCTGGGAGACTCAGTTAGGTAAGCCTCTGTCTTAGGCTCAGGTCATGATCCTGGGGTTCTGGGATCAAGCCCTATACTCAGGCTCCCTTGCTCAGCGGGGAGTCTGCTTCTCCCTCTGACCCTCCTCCTCCCTTCCCCTTCCCTTCCTTCTCCTGTTTCCCTCCCCCCTCCCCCTTCCCTCCTCTCCCTTCCTCTCTGCTCCCCTTTTCCCTGCTCCTGTGTTCTCTCTCTCTCTCAAATACATATATTTTTTTTTAATTTGAGAGAGAGAGAGAGAGAGAACAAGTGGGGTGAGGCGCAGAGACAGAAGCAAGCTCTCCACTGAGCAGGGAGCCCAATGCAGGGCTCAATCCCAAAAACCCTGGGATCATGACCTGAAATGAAGGCTGATACTTAACTGACTGAGCCACCCAGGTGCCCCAATAAATAAAATCTTTTTTTTTAAGATTTTATTTTATTTATTTGACAGAGACAGCCAGCGAGAGAGGGAACACAAGCAGGGGGAGTGGGAGAGGAAGAAGCAGGCTCCCAGCGGAGGAGCCTGATGTGGGGCTCAATCCCAGAACCCCGGGATCACACCCTGAGCCGAAGGCAGACGCTTAATGACTGTGCCACCCAGGCACCCCATCAATAAATAAAATCTTTAAAAATAAATAAATAAATCTTTTTCCAAAGATGGTAAGCCTTGGGTAGGCAGGAGGCAACCCAAGGGCATTGGAAATGGGGTCAGGGAGAAAGTATTAATTAAAAGTTTCGAGGATTATGAAAGGGAGTGTGTGGAACAGGTATCAACAAAGCAAAATTCACAATTTGGGAGCTTCACAAAAATTCAAATCTTTTAATATTCACAGATAAAGACAGACTGTATGGATGCTTATGCTGGCAAAATGGAGAACACATGATGGGGATCATCAAAAGAACGGAGAGTTATTTGGCTTTTCAGTGTGCAGTTGAAGAAAGAGAATGCTGTGTTTCAGGATGCATTTCTTTATTAGACTCTTCCTTTTGTAAAAACAGAGATCTGCTCAAGTTTCTTTTAGGGAAAAAAAAAAAGTGTTATTTTAAGAATGTACCAGATCTAGAACTTGAACTGGAAAGGGTTGGAAGCTAAAGCCATTCTGGGATTGCTAACTCTCTCCAGCAGCCCTACGCTCTTCTCTTCTGTCTGCCTTCTCACAGCTTCCCGTGGCCAGAGTGACCGGTGGCTCTGCTCTCTACAAGCCCTTCTAGCTGTAGCTTCTCTGCTTACTACCTCATGTTTATAGCACTTCCTGATACACATTGTAAAAACAAGGAAACTGATGGACCATGTTTCCATGCCAATTTTCTTTGTAAGTTCCTGGCCAGTTTATCAATCAACTGTCGTTGGGTTGGGCAGGTGGAGAAAGAAAAGTGAAAGCCCTTAGTGAAAAATATGTATAGCTAAGGGCTTCCTCCTATAGGGAATGAGAACAATTCATGATCTTCCCTAGAAAAAAAAATGGCCAAACTGGCCAAATAATATTTCCTAACATCAATCAAACTTCATATGTAAATTATAGATGAAATACATGCATATATAACTAGGTCTGTAAGTATAACCTCCAAAATTTAAATCAAAGTATTTAAATATACAACTTAGAGGCTGAAACTGCAAGAGGAAAAATAATTAAAGCCTCAGATGTCATGTTTCAAGTGAATGATTGATCATCCTTGTAGATGAAAACAAAAAAACTCAGATTACTTCCCCCAGGGTCTTAGAATTTGCTGGTGCTGGTTGTGTTCCTCCAAATTCATATGTTGAAACCCTAACCCCCAATATGACTATATTTGGAGATAGAGAATTTAAGGAGGTCATTAAGGTTAAATGAGGTCATAAGGCTGCTGCCCTATCCCCCAGGACTAGTGTTCTTCATCGGAAGAGGAAGAGACACTATGAGTACACATGCAAAGGAAAAAGGCCAAGTGAGGGTGAGGCGATGACCATCTGCAAGCCAAGGAGAGAGCCTTCATGAGAAACCAACCTCTTCTGCACTTTGATCTTGGACTTCCAGCCTCCAGAAGAGTGAGAAAATACATTGCTGCTGTTGAAGTCACTCAATCGGTTATATTATGTTGTGGTACCCCAAGCAGACTATTACAGCTAGGTGGACTTCTTGCCGGTCTGATGTTTATTACATCTTGCCTAATGGAACTGCAGACTTACTAGGTAAGCTGGGTCCTGTAACATATACACAGCTAAGTGATCTTGCGGGGCTACTTTGTCTTAGCATTTCATATTTAGCTTATTGCAGAGGGCTGCATTAATATGCAGAAACATGATTACCAACTATACCTATCATTAGGCGTACTATAGGTAACAGCAATATAGTCTTTGCTTATCTACCCGTCTCTATTTCTCACTGGGCCAATAGAAAAAAAAAAATCCATACTAAAGCAAAAACTCAAGTTTGTTTCCCTTTATATGTAGAAAAACAAGGGATGCTATTTCTTTGTGTTTGAAGATATTTTCATGTCATTACTGCTAACACAATCTCAGAACAAGGTACTTCAGTCAAACACTTAAGTCCTCTTACTAAGTGTTTCTGTATTCTCAGTCCCAGGTTCCCTCAGTCTGGGATAAAAGGAGGTCATGCTAATGGTCACATTTAATAGTCTGGCATAGTCCCTTCAGGCTAGTTTCTGGAAGCCCAGTTTCACTTACCTCAGAATTCCCTTCAATTATTGCTAATCTTTATAAAGTGCAATATAAAATGTTAATATTTTTAACTTTAAAAAAGAACGCTTCTTTTTTTACAGATACATGCTGAAATACTTATAGATGAAATGATAAGGTGTTTGAGATTTGCTTCAAAATCCATGGTGGGTTGAAGGATGGGAACTATAGATATAACAAGTTTGGTCATGGGTAGAGAATTCTTGAACCTTCATGACTGGTACAGGAAAAGTTCATTATATAATTTTCTCAGATCTTGTATAAATTTGAAAATTCTCATAAGTTAGAGAATTTTCTTCTTTCCAGAGCAAGAGATCTTAGGAGCGTATTATGTGTGTTCTGAAAGGTCATCCCTGACTCATAAAGGCTGTCATGTATGCTGCATTTCCAAGTGTTGACCTAATCAGTCCTTGTCCCCATATTACTTGCTTCTGTCACACTAAGGCAAGGTTCTTCAGCTTTTCTCTGGCAGTCACTTGACTGAGGTTATGATCTATTAGCAGTGACAGATCTTTCATAACATCCTCTCATCTACCCTTAGATTTTACCTCACCCTTAGAAGTACAGCTCTTTTTCTCTGTGTTATGCTATTTAGTAGATGACTGTCACATCTCTTTTCAGGGTCTAGGATAGAAGTATCAGTTGACCTCTTTCTGCACTCAAAAATCATTTCTCTTGCTAATTCTCCCAACTGTGCCTACTTACTATCCTCCCTCTTCCACCCCCAGTAAGTATTGGACAAAGCTTGTGTTGCTTGATTCTCTGTAACTACAGTGTACATCTATCTACTCCCTGCAGTATTCTTTCTGGGAGGTCAAGGGCTGTTGACCTTTGTTCCCCAACTTCTGAAAGAGAAATCCTTATCTTTCACTCAGTTTGTGAATCCCAGTTCAAACAAAGCTCCTATTGGCCCATGTCATGCAGCCACCAAAATTCATTAGAGTTACCTTAGTTCTTAGTATCTGTACACACATACACACACACACACACACACACACACATACACACACGGGGAGAGAGAGAGAGAGAGAGAGAGAGAGAGCACACAATAGAATGCTTCTTAAACCTTACCAGCTGTGATTCTTGGTCTATCCAGTTATACGTGATCCATGGACTCAGTGGTGTACTTGGACAGACAGACATTCTGGGTAACTACTGATTATACTTCCACAAAAATAGACCCCTGCCAAAGTTAGTTCTGGATTGCTTTAGGAATGTTTCTGGTGTCAGGCTGGTAAACACAGCCCAAATGGCTTGGGGTACTAGAATTTAAGAATGACTTTCTTCTTTTCTCTAAGAGCATGATGTTCTTTGGTGACACAGGAAGCTCTGGGGATGGGAACCGGCAGCTTCCCCTAAGAGACCATATGCTCGACATCGACATGGAGGCTGGTATGACAAGAGTAGGTGGAGCACGTTGTCATCCCAAGCTGGCACTTATAATCCCAACAACAGGCTGTGGCCTTGATGACAGGTAGAATTATGTTGCCAGCCTTCCTTCTCTTGAGCTTTTCCCTGTGTCTTTTGAAAGTGTCTACCTTGGTAAGGTTTATTCAAGAGATAAGACAATTTTCTACTAACAAATAAATTCTAGAAGTGGAAATCAAAGTTTCACTTTGTGCATTAAAAATGATTAAATTTACTGAATATCCTTCCAAGAACAGTCTGATTCTGACTCATTCCTAGTTATTTTTTCTTTGCCTATTCATTCCTGAGAAAGGGGACCATTTAAGACCATTAATGACTAATAAGACTTTAATCATACTCTGATACACAGATTATTTGGCAATTAAGTAGCTTCTTAGGGGGTGGTGTTACAGAGTAGGAGAAACACGGTAAAGAATATTTTCCTATGAAAGAGCAATATTTCTTTCAAAGATAAATGTACTTGGAAAAAGATTTCAGGAAAAATATGGCCTGGCTTTAATATGATAAACTCCCTGATAGATGGTTTCCTTCCTGAAAGTAAAGGTCTCTGGTAAAGCTAGCCCACGCCTTGCCATGGTAATCTTAGTTGGTGTTTAAGAACATTTAGAGGCAGATAGTTCTTCCTCATAACTAACCTCCCTTTCTTCCTTGTTTCCCTTTTTTAGGCCTGGAGGAAATGGAACCCTCTAGTCACTCTGTTTCATTCAAATCAATGAAGACAGTCCTTTTGCATCCAAGTTAAATAAGTACAGCTCCTTAAATATTTACCTAAAGGACTTGTCTTATAATACTTATATTGTTTTTACTCTTTTTTTTTTTTTGGACCCTTAATCAGTTTTCATGTGTACTCTTAACTTGTTAATTATAAGACTCCAAGGAGACGAAATACATAGTGCTCTGGGTCCTGAATATTGACTACATGAGTGAGTATTTTCTCCTCCCTGTTTTTTTTATTTTTAAGTAACACATTGAAAATCATAGTTAGCATGTTGTACATCTTAATGCCTGATTTTCTGCTACAGTTCTGAAAAACTAGTAACATGAGTCCTGTAAACTTTCTGATATACTTGCATATTTATTCTTTTAAGTTCTGAGTTGCCTCTGATTTTAGTTTGTTAATTCAAACTAAAATTTGATCATTTTCTTTTTAAGAATACAATCTATTTTTTTTTCTGCTTTTTGCTAAACATTGACTACTTCATGCTCATAATCATCTGTAGTAAAACTGGGAATTAGAATTTAGGAATTATATCACCCTGTCCCTTTAAAATCAGTTCAGACTGTGAAGTTTGTTTACCACACCAATATGAGGACTTAGATGGAATACCTAAAATTCTCCACTTTATGGCAAAAATGAACCACCAGGTTTTTAATTGTGATATTATTTTGTTTTAGGAAAAGAGATTTTCTAGGGGAATATTCAGGTGATGATATAATCAGAGAAACACAACCCAACCCAAACATAATTTCATACAGTTATAGATTCTGTATTTGTTTTCTTTTTATGATGCACCCACAATAGTACTGTCAAGCTTCACCCCAAATTCTTGCCCATAGGCTTCCTCAAATTTGTTTTAAAAATTCTTCATCATTAGCCTTCATTATTTGTGTTCCTTTCTGTCTTTTGGTACTTAAATGTTCTTGTTTTGTCCAAAATAGTCTTTCTTAAAAATCGATCCTAGAAACTAAAGGTTCCTATTGGCTTTACATTAAATTTTAATTAGTATTTCTCATTTTCCTTTTGATCTTTTGTCTGCAACTTGATTTGAATGAGAGATCAGAGTAGGTAGAAAATAAGCACAAATGAGCTTGCTTGCTTGCTTGCTTGCTTCCTTTCTTTCTTTCGACAAGATGTTAGCTCAGATAAAATGTTGTTCACAGCATTCACTAAAAGCTGTGAAATTGCCTCAGTCATTCATTCCAGGGAAGACAAATATGAACCATAGGTGTGACTATGTATGTACAAGAATTCTGTCACTGAGCTTTTGGAAACATCAGTGAATTGAGAAGTGCAGAATAGTAATCTATGCTATTATGGGATTTATCTTTCTGATACCACAGTCTAGTGTCCTGACTACATTTTCCTAGACCTGTTCAGAGTTTTGGGACCAACAAGATGGGAAGTCAGCTCCAGAGATGCAGACTGCAAAAGTTCACCATCTGCAGTAACATAGAGTACACATTAGTATGGCACTCCACTCATCACAAGTCCATTCATACATATTCTACCTTCTGATCCTCATAGCATTCCTATGAAGATGGTAGGGGGATCCCCAGGTAAAGAGATCAGAAAGGTTAAGGGACTTCTCCAAGTTCACTGGCTATTAAGTGGCTGAACAATGATTCAGACATTGTCCAGCATCCTTCCTATCAGATTTGATCCTCTTTCAAGAGGCTTGTTAACTTAGCTTACAGCATGTTACTCTTAGATGGAATTCTCTTGATAAGAATTCTCTGAAACATTATTCATTAATTCTAATAATCCCATGAGGATGGGGACAAGTAGTGATGCCTCTTTTATATATTAGGTCACTAAGGGGCAAAATGAGGAGAGGGCCAGAGATATATATCAGAATAGGTTCATGTTAATAGAGAATAATGTTCATGTAGGACTGAGCTCCACTAAGGAAACTGGTTTATGAGAGTCCCATCAAGCTCAGGGGTGTTCCTTATTAGCCATTTACATGTCATCTGAGCCAATGAAATACATGTACTAAACCTGGATTGGTGTTTTGCATTGATATCAAAATTACTTGATATTTGTAACCTGAGTATATGGAGATGGACTGTGTATCAGTCCCATTGTATCCCCTTGAAGTATAGAGTCAGTGAATAGCAACTATCAATAAATTCAGGGCTGTCAACAAGATTCTAGGCAGTGAACCAGCTGAAGTTTATAGTTATTAATACCTCAAATATTGCTGAGGGGACATTTGCTAATATTATGTAGTTTCTTCAGCGATCATGGAGAAAGATGCCCTGGATGTCCCCAGAGGTTGACTAAAACCATTGGTGCAAAGTAATCCCTGTTAATTTGGATGTTAATTGTCTCCTATAGACATGAGCCACCTGAAGATTTAAGAATGAGGATAAAGGTGTTTATGAGAATCCAGACTACACAATAACTATTTTTGTATTTTTTAAAAATGGGTAAATATTTTGGAATTTAGTAACTTTTACATAGCTTAACAAAATTTTGGCCTCTTAGAGCAATAACCTTGTAAATCTAAATTAAAATCCATAATTGAGTTACTAATTAAGACTTGTGATCATAAGAGGAAGTCTTTCTCTTTAAGTTGGTTAGATTTGTGAGAACAATTTAATATTCAAGAGGATTTTGTTTATTTCAGAGAAGAAAACACTTGAAAAGGAAATGAAATATAAAACGCAGTTTAAAATTTTTGAACTAAGTTTTTAAATGGAAACCCTTTCAAAGTCACTTTTTAAAATTGTTAGACACAGAATAATAACATTTGGCTAAGCTTAAAAGCTGAAGAAATAACTAGATTTTTTTCATCTGAAACTTTAATCAGTTAAATATTTATATTTTAAACAAAAGTAAACCTCCAAATGTTCTTTTCTCAGCAAAATATCACTCTCAAGGGTATCATAAAAATTTTATTAACACTGCATTGTACTATATGTAATCTATTTTAGTGTGGTTTTTTTTTCTTAATTTTTCTCCAAGTATTTCCATTTTGTTTATCCTAGCTCCCTAAGAAAAATCTGGAGAAGACTCTGGTGCCTGCTAAGCATGCAAATTTTTACTGTATAGAAAAGAAGTAGTAAAACCCCTCACCAAAGCAGCAGATTCCTTAAAAACATCCTGTGAGTCAAGGAAATCTGGTTCAGCTCAAATAGCACCAAGGGATGGAGAAAGAATGAGTGACTTCCCCAGCTCACCAGTCCACTAGAGGCCCACCCATCCTCTTTCACACATTCCACACAGATGTACACATATCTTTAAAAACAGTGGCCACCCAAATTGAGATTTCAGAATCTCATCTAGTTTCAGTTTGTCTTATATATCCAGAATTTTGTTGGTAAAAACAAAAGCATATGTCCAGTAATCGTGAAAGAGTGATGTTTCTGGAAACTTTTTTTTTTTTTTTTAATTTTCAAAGTCCTTGTTCCTTTTTAATTCTGAAAGAAAAAAAAAAGATTCATGGAAGGACGACAAATGATCTCTAGTTTTACCCTTTTTTTTTTTTTTAAGATTTTCTATTTATTCATTTGACAGAGATAGAGACAGCCAGCAAGAGAGGGAACACAAGCAGGGGGAGTGGGAGAAGAAGAAGCAGGCCCATAGCGGAGGAGCCTGACGTGGGGCTCGATCCCACAACGCCGGGATCACGCCCTGAGCTGAAGGCAGACACTTAACCGCTGTGCCACCCAGGCACCCTTAGTTTTACCCTTTTGGCTACAATTTCAGTTTCTATCTGGGGACGTTTTCAAACAATGAACTTGTATTGAGTGTCAGTTATATGAATAAGGAATTTGAAAAGAACTTTTCTTTTCTGGGACAGAAGAGGGAATCTCCAGCAACCCTCTGTGTGTGTGAGTGTGTGTATGGTGTATGTGTGTACACGTGCATGCGTATGTGTGTGCAAATGTGTTGTTTGGGGGGATGAGAGTAACCAGCCTTTTGATCTTTCATAATGGGGGGTAGACTGTGTCCTCTCCCTTTAATTGTCCTGTAGTCTTCAAGGAGATTTCGTTACATAAAAATAGATGCCCATGCTCTACTCTCCTCTTGACACTCATGAAACTAAATATTTGTCACTGGAACCTTGACTAATGTTTTGCAAAATCTCATCTGCTCCATGATTGTACTCAACTGCGGGAAGTACAGGCGCATCAGAAATGCAGCCTCTTCCACATCTCCTGCACAGGCACCTGCTTGGCCAAACCGAAAATGGAGATCCTGTTCCTGGTGTACTGTGCCATAGTTCCTGATGGGTATGGTCCTGTGTGGTTTTCACGCGTAGAGATGGTAACCTCCCCTCTGAAAGGCGTGACCCTCTGCAGGTGCTACATGTTCAGGCCACATGGAGTTTTCTGCTTATGTTCTTCTTCCAAATTCAAAGCCAAGGAAGAGGGCAAATAACAATGGAACTGATCGAAATGGAGGATAATGCTTCTTTAGGTTCTCTAAGTGTGAATTACACTACTTCTTCCATTTTTAACCCCTGGGAAACCTGTGAAATGAAGAGATAGAATGTGCTGATAGTGGAGGCCAAGGTTTTTACCATGAAACGGTCCCAAGTGTCAGGGCTTATCCTGTTAACTGTGAAGGACCCTTCTTTTGTTCTCTCATTTCCTTCCTAGTTTTGTCTTCCATACTCTCTGGCTACGTTCGCATCAGAAAGCTGCTAGTTAGTGTTGAAGTAAGGAAGCTATTGACGTTTCTATGAGAAAGATGTGGTTATACTTCTCACTGAAGGAATGGAATGAGTTTATGCACTTTAGTTTTACACCAACAAGGTAAAAGTACATACCTATATTTTACGTATTACTGTGTGACAAATATAAGTTTGAATATACTTATTTTCTTACTGGTCCTACATTCATTTCTAGGAGACATTTGTCTCACTCTTTGGCGTTGATGTATTTTTTGGGAAAAAGGTTCTTTCTTCATGGTCTCCAATTTAATCCAGTGGTCTCTGCTCAGAGAATCTTTGAGAGGCACCGTGGTGGAAAGTGCCATGCCACAAGCTGGAGGCCACTCTGCATTTCAGAATTATCCCTCCCATATATGGACATATAATGGTGAAATACTATCCCCTGGGCATTAAGTGGACTTTAGAAAGGTGATTCTGCAAAGTATGCCCCTGTTTGTCTAATTTACTAATGAACCCACTATTTATAACTTCAAATTATGGAACTCCAAGGAGAATTAATGATAGAGTGGTCTTCATATGAAGTATGCCAGTTTTAATACTTTCTACTTTCTCTATAGTAAAAGCCTTGACAGCTTCAATTAAGGGAATCTGCTTGACCAATAATCAGATAACCAGGCATGAAAAATGTAGAAGGCATTACAAGAATAAATTTTATTATGATAGATTCTAGTAATTATTGTTCAGAAGGTCTTCCCATTACCTTTTTTTTTTTAATGTGAACTGTACTTTGCTTATCCCACTACCCATTCCTAGTAACTAATGTCTTAGTCCCTACCACAGAGAGACTTGCTATTGAGTTTCTTATTTCCAATTGTAGGAATATTGTTGCCTCTTTAATTATATACTAGAAGGGTATGAGGTTGGGGCTTGTGGGAGCCAAACTATCTATCATATTAAAGAGGCCTGTCTTGAGTAGGAAAGAATGAAGCTAAACAGATGTAACACCAACCTATTTTGCTCAGAAAAGCTAAGTCTTTCAAGTACAGCACTCAATTGCGTAAACAGGCAATAAATGAAACTCTTTGTTTCAAATACTGAGTGGTGACCTCTCTCTTTGATGGGCAGAATAAACAATACTTTGGAAAAGTATTAGGATGCCCAGGCTAACAAAAATCTGATAGTTCCTGGCTCATAGCTGTTGCTTCACATTTCCGGTTATGGACCTTTTGTTTTGACTTAAGTACTGTCTTCTCCCTTTGGCTTATTTTAATATGCAATTGCTTTTATTGAGGAGGTAACTCCTTAATTCTGAAACTGAAATGTAACTCAGTAAATCCAATAACTTAAATCCTCAACAAAAGAAGCACATCGAGGTTGAGGCAGACCGTATATTGAGGTAGACAAATCATGGGCCTTGGAAGGCACAGTCCTCCCATTTATAAATTACATGGTTTTGAAACCATCGCCTAATGTTTCTAAACCTCATCTGTAAAAGTCAGTAGTAAAATCTGCCTCACAGAGTTGCTTAGGAGGGTAAGTAACAAGGTGAGAATGTAAAGTCTAAGACACCTGAATGCTGATCCTAATTTACTTGATCGATCCTCACTTACTAGATGGTGTGGTCTTGGGGAAGCTTTATCCTTTGGTGGGCCTTGAGCTCCTCATCAGTTAAATGCACATTAACACTCACTCCAGAGATCTGTTTTAAGTACATAATGAGGTAATACGGAAAAAATGCCTAGCGCTGGGTCTGGCCTATAGTAAGTAAGCAATCAATAGTATTCTGCTTTGTTGAGCTCTATAAATAATGGGACACATTGATTTAAACACATTAGAGGTCCAGTAAATAAATATTTACTCCTCTTCCTACCCTTAGTCTGTGCGTTTTGGGAAGCAGCAGGCATTGAGAGAGAGGGAAAGAGCCAGTGGTATGCTGAAGCTATCTCGCACCACCTTGCAAGGACCAGTTGTTGCTTTTCAAGAATGATGTGAACCGGTTTTTAAACACTTTCATTATTAAAAATTAAATTATGTGAACCCACAATCAAATAAGCTCTATTAAAAACAGAGGTAATAACTGCTAAATCTCATCACTTTCTAATGATTTCACTAAATTTTATGTTATCTATGTTTTGGGGGTTACTTACATTGGTATCTGTAGGGGGGAAAATATATTGGTGTGTTACTGCACAGTTATCCTACTTCTCTGTTTAGTGACATCTCGTTGGTGGTTTGAGTTCAGCCATGGTGGCAGTATTTACACCACGGAAATCATCAGATGCTGTAAATCAGGTGATTTCCCACCTGTCCCCCACCAGAGAGCCAGCAGTTAAATATGGCCTGGCCTATCCCTGGAGAGAACATCCACTGAGTACCAAAGAGCGAGACACCTTTGCGAATGGAACTTCCAAGTCTGGGCCAGGCTGCTTTTGATTCTGAAATGACAGTCTTAATCAGTAGAAAGTTTCCAACCTTTGAAATGGTGGTATTTTGAAAGTAAGGAATAGAGGTGACACCCCTGTTCTGGAAGGGTGGGTCTGTGTAGGCTGCACAATTTGAGCACCGGTTCCTCTGTGTCGTTGAGAAATGACATCACAGTAGCGAGGACAAAGCTATCAGAGGGTGCCTCAGTCATCCCTTGCTTCATCCTGACAAGTGAGAAAGGTAGACGAGAAAAAGCTTACCATTTAAAATAAGCTGGAGTTTCTAAATAAAGACTTGGATAATTAGAGCTGAAAATAGTTGTAATTTTAAAATGAGAGGAACAATAGGACTCTGTTTTTGTCTTGCAGTTGCTGCATTAAAAAAAAAAAATCCTCCATAATGAAAGAGGAGATAAAGCCGAAGAAAAGAGGAGGGGCAAAAAGAATCACTTTCAGAAGGTCAGTAATAGTTAAGAGCAAAGGCATTGAAGTCCCTGCTAAGTCGTACATTAGGACTTTTAGAATAAAGAGAAAAAGAATCATGGATGGCCCTCGGCTAAAGACATTCCTAGAGTTATTTACATGATTCCAGGTGTCCACCAGAACAGTAATAGACATATATAATGCACGAAGAACAGCTATTTTCTGCATTGTGAACTATTATTCCTCTAGCAATAAGAAGTTAGACCCAAATATTTTGAAAAGAAACAAAACAAGGGCACATACAGTTTGTTAAGTTCCACACTAATCAAATAAAGTCATTTCTTTCTCACCTTCTGGAACTGAACTGTAAGCTACAGGTCCATCATAGTACGAGGCAGGCCCTTCTTCATGGTGACATGTTTGATGACGGACACAGCAAGTGGTGTGTGATGAAAAGTGGCCCCTTTACAGATGATTGAGCAAAAAGATTTCTGAAGGCCTGGGACATGGTGACAACACATTCTGGGTGCCGCATTGTCTTACAGGCGAAGCACACCTGTGCTGTCCATATATTCTATCTGTAATACAACTACCATTCTATATATTGAGAGAAGTGTTTTCAGGGTGGTGCCAGCTTTCATGGAGTTTCCCAACCTGTGTTTATTCCAGTGAGTGGTATAAACGGGCCAGGTGGTCACTCTAGAAAAAAGTCAAATGTCAGTAAAACCATTACTACCTCCCGATTCTCTTCAAAGATGTTAATCAGCTACATATTGAAGATATTACATACTCATACAGAACATAAAATTTATCGTTTTATTATGTTGTGTTCTTGATAGCCTAACAGTCTTCATCAGTACAGCCATGCAGGTATAGAAGTTTGCTAAGCTTCACAATTAAATACACTTTTAGGTTAAATATTGAAGGATACTGAAGAAATGGCAAGATATTTATTGATTTTCATGAAAACCTGTTATATCCTTTCCAACTGTCTCTTTTCATTTATGCAAGTCTTTTATTTTCTTCCAAGATTTTTTAAAAATTCATGTTAGTTAACATATAGTAACTCATATTGGTTTCAGGAGTAGAATTTAGTGATTCATTACTCACATATAACACCCAGCGCTCATCCCAACAAGTGTCCTCCTTAATGCCCCAGCAACCATTCAGCTCATCCCCTCCCCAAATCCCCTCCAGCAACCCTCAGTCTGTTCTTTATAGTTAAGAGTCTCTTATGGTTTGTCTCCCTCTCTGTTTTTATCTTATTTTCTTTTTCCTTCCCTTTCTCTACGTTCATCTGTTTTGTTTCTTAAATTCCACATGAGTGGAATCATGGTATTTTTCTTTCTCTGACTTATTTCACTTAGCATAGTACCCTCTAGCTCAAGCTGTGTCGTTGCAAATGGTAAGATTTTGTTCTTTCTGATGGCTGAGTAATATTCCATTATATGTATACCACATCTTCCTTATCCATTCATCAGTCAATGGACATCTGGGCTTTTTCCATAATTTGGCTATTGTCAGTAATCTGTTATAAACATTGGGTACATGTGCCCCTTTGAATCAGTATTTTTGTTTCCTTTGGGGAAATATCTAGTAATTATTGTAAGTCTTATACTCAACATTTTTATCTTCTGGTTTGTCATATATGCTTTTTCATGAATCTCTTTGTACCTCTAGCACCCTGACTCTAAAGATTAAGTACATTCCACTATTTGGCTGTTCAGAGATCTCCACTGTCATGATCATCTCTTGTTCTGAGTTCTTGTATCCTCTGAATTCATCCAGTTGATAGAGTATCTCACCAAAGCTCTACAGTTTTTTGCTAATGTGCACACACACACACACACTCACACAGACGTGCACACCGATGTACAAGTACAGCTAAGTTGAGGTACCAGACAGTACTGAAAGTTTGGGAGAAAAGTGCAGGGGTTGATGTTGAGACTCAGAGACAGAAATAACTTAAAATGGAATCTTTGATTTCCTATAATCAAAACTCCTCCAGAATACCATGTTCCTTGAGTATCCTCTTTCATTTGTCTCTCCTGTCTTTTTCCTTCTCTTCTTTGCTCTTTTCACTAGCAGTTCTGATTTATTTCTAATAAAGCAGTGTTTAGGTCTCCCTCTTGATATCTGGCCTGCCACTGACCTGCCTCTTACCCCAAACACCGTTTAAGTTGTCCCTTTCTAAAATACATGCTGTTACCTCTCTAAGAGAACTTGTAGCTCTAGCTCATAATGACCTCTGACCCCACCGTATAAGCATAAATCAATCATTACAAAGTCAATAAATCGCTTAAAATGAGTTATGTGAACAGAGTTCTATAAATCAGCTTCATTTCTATGTGTACATGAACACTTGTTCTTTTGTGTAGAAATAGCCATATGTAGTACATGTTCACGAAAATGCTCATGAATGCCCCCAAATGTTTAGTTCCATGAAATATTGCTGGACCATATGGTGCCTTCACCACTATCTCTTACCACCTTCTTTGCCTTCTTGGGAATATCTGGAACAGAGGAAAAATCAGAACTAGAGTTACTTTGAGAAGTGCATTTAGCAAAACCACTGTGAATGCAATCAATGTGCAGACAGCATGGGCTTCACCATTAAACAGATCTGCAATTGAATTTTCACTCTACCATTTACTTAGCTTTGTTACTATGATGACTCAAAAATTGGTGATAAAATACCCACTTCAAAAGATTATATGAGAATTTAATACAAAAATGAATGTAAGATTCTTAGCACCTGCCTGGCATACTTCAATAAATATAGCTATTTTATTTTGATTTTCATAATTTTATTATATTTAATTAATTGTGTTTTTAAAAAAATATCGAGCATGATATGGATCAACTACCTAGAAGCAGAGAGAATTCCTCTGAGCCCTTACTCTGTAAAAACAGTTGGTGCTGCCTGCAGTGCTAATGCTTTAATTCTTTGAATAGAAGCATGGCGAATTGGGAGGTGGCATTGCTACTTTGCATTACATATCAGCTTTCCACACTGGATCTCAGAAGTAGCCAGGAATTTAGCTCCCACCTCAGCTCAGTCATGGTTCTCCTTTAGAAGGATGCCTGCAGCCCGAACCTGCACTGATCCCCCTTTCATAGTTATGTCGGAATCTGGGGTGAGGGGGATACCATCTCTTCAGTTCCTAGTGCAGGCTATCTAGTTGCTAAATAATAGGTAATAAACAGTCTTTTTAATGCCCCCTCCTGAGCTATTATTGACCGTTTTTACCCCAAGTCTACTAATGAACTTTCACACATAATGAGGCTGAAAAGCTGCTACCCCAGAACTTCCCTTGCTTTTATCCCCTCCAAAGCACCTGGAATAGTGGGCTTTCCACATACACATGCTGAGCAAAAGAAAGCAATGTTCATGATTTTCTCATACCTTTCCTTCTGGGGTCCTCTCCCTCCTTGAGGGGACATGTTTTCATTTCCCCAGTTGCCAGCCTCCCTGCCCTTCTGTTCCCACGCAGTCTGAGAAGCTCACTTTGGTCCCTTTTTTTCAGTTCCCTGTGTAGCACTGCTAGATCTGAGCGATTTAAAGTCTCACTCATACCAAAGCATAAATCACTGTTTATCTTGTAAACTTTGCTACACTAATTAGTGCTTTATTTATAATCTTAAAAGTTCTATTAAACAAATAGGTTTTGAAAACTAGTAATTGTCCAAAGGGGGAAATTAATCTCTTAAAAATGATTTTTCTCTCTGCAGCCCTGACTAGCCCTTTATTTACATAACCACTGTGACACTTAGGACATATCACAAGAATCATCGATATGTGTTTAGTGGTTTTATTCCCAACTTCTAGATGATACTCTCCTTAAGGACAATAAGCCCATATTCTAATCACTAATAATCAGAATGTCAATAATGTTGATGACAGTAACAGCCCCCCATTTCTGTGCACCTACCGTACCAGTTCTAGGATAACTCTGGCAAGTAGTTATTGAAATGATCCTTTTACAGATGAGGAAACTAAAACACAGATGTGTCAAAGATTCAGTCCCGTGAATTCAACACTCAAAATTGACGTTCTTTCCATTGTCTCCAGATTGTCTCTTTTCTACCATGGGACAGTCATCTGCATCCAGTATACATTCAGTAACTCTGCAGAGTCAAAAGGATATCAGGAAATTTGGGCATGGAGGGTGGGGATTCTTCTTATTTAGAAATAAGTCAAAGAGGTAGGGTAGGGGAGCATTATCCTTTAATATAATACTAGGACATTAAAAGGTTCGCCCAAGGATACATAATTCTAACAAATGCTTTTCCCCTATTTAAATTTTTTTCTTTACTTTTAAGACTTGTTTTATATTCTATGTTTGTTAAAATTGATGTCCAACATTTTTATGTCAGTAGTAATTATATCATGGAACTTTACATCAAAAACCAGGGATGTACTGTAATATGACTAATGTAATATAATAAAAACATTATTATAATTAAAAAATAGTAATTATATCAATATTAATCACATCAATATTAATTATGTAGCATGTCACCTTGATAGGTGATCCATGTCAGGATCCAGTTTAATTTGAAATATTGAATATCTATATATTTAATATACATATACCAACCTTTCCTTCCTGTTTTTATGTTATTATATGTGTGCTTACATATATGCTTATATATTAAGATTTTACACATGTACATTCAGCATGCTGAGCAGATGAGGTTATTGGAGGAATGATGACGGTGAATGCCTCCAGCTGTGTATGCAAGGTAATGAGGTTTGTTTCTGTTTGTCAAGGGAAAAAGAGAAAATTTGTTTTAAAATGAAGTATGACGTTGATCCAGAATATGCAAAAGCATAGAGAAGGACAAAAATCTAGCGTGTAAATGATGGGGAAGATCTTGCCGACAGAGAGAAACCTCTCTACACCCCTATGGAAAGATACCTGATGTATTATCAAGTTAGTACAATGGAGTGCTGGTATGTGGAAGCCCTCAGAAGACTGCAAAGTCACTCTGAAGTTTCACGTGATTTATGTAAAGAAGCAGATACAAAGTTCATTGGGAATTAAGGCAGGCATTTGCTTAGTAATTGTTCTTCTCGAAAAGAATACTGTAACTTATTTCCTCATGAGACAAAAGGTTCTTTTGTGAGATGAACTCCAAGGTCTATTCTGGAGCTATGTATTTCCATTTCCAGGGGTGACGAGGCTCCAGAACTTGGAGAAATCTCTTTATTGGGAAACTGGAGACTGGGCAAATCTGGCCCCAGGAGAGTTTCAGTTACCTGTGAAAGGCCAGCTATGTCTTCAAGGAGATCCTTTCCAGGGGGAAAAAACAGGTAAATGGGGAGGAAGAGGTAATTGTCATTGTTGAACCCGTTTTTATCCAGAGTTTATGAAGCACCACTTGAATACACTATGAAGCTGAGAGGTCTCTGGCCTCAAGCTAGCTAGTTTGATGGACTTTTTTGGATGATCACTTTTTTAAAAAGTATGTGAATATTTTATTATCAAATAATATATTGATGAAAAAATAGACTTGTTTTTTTTTCCTTGTTAAAGTGAGAAGCAAATTGGTGGGTAAAGCTATTCTTTACCTATGTCATCTGCCCTTAGAGCAGAGGTGATTCTCAAGAGAAATACTTTTGCTTTGTGTTGGGCTTACATTCTTAATTATTAAAAAAACAAAAAAATAACAGGTTTTTCACTTCTAAAAGAAGCTAGGATCAGGGGAGCCTGGGTTCAGCCAGTTAAGCATCTGACTGTTAATCTCAGGGTCCTGGTTTTGAGCCCTGTGTCTGGCTCCTTGCTCAGTGAGGAGTCTGCTGGAGATTCTCTCTTTCCCTCTCCTTTTGCCCCCCCCCCCAAATAAATAAATCTTCGGGAAAAAAAACCTAGGATCATTTACATTTATGTTACTTTTTCTGTATTTTAAAATATTGTCTTGTCATTTTAACAAGTAATTAAACTACAGCTATTTATTGTTATCAGGTACCCATCCTTCTATCATGACAAAATGATCAAATATCCTTTCATAATCATTTGGATTTTGCTTTTCTATGATCTGATCCTAAATTTGGAAGAGTAAAAATTTCAAATATCCTCTGAAATTAAAAATATCTTTCAGATTTCCCAGCAGGATCTTGGGAAATTGCTAAGATTTGTTATTTTGCCTATAAAAAGAAAGATGAGAAAAGTCATTAGTTTGGTAGGCTCAATATTTTTTAATTAGCTCAACACTATTATAAAAGTTACATGGGAGGAGAAGCTGTAAATCAAAGAGGAAGCTTGGGATGTGAGAGTGATCTGGCTGGGACATGCATCACCCCACTGATCACTAGGGTTGATTTGGTTGATCTGGTTGGCTAGGCGGGTGGCCCCTTCCTCCTTCACTACTCCATATATGTCTCTCCTGAGGCTGTGAGCCTTCCCTGATGGAGGAGGCCTGTTCTTTTGTTACGGGTATAGGAATAGCTGTGCTCCCCTGCTAGAACCTCCAGACAAGCTCTCAAGGTCCATTTTTAGGAGACTATACAGTAGTCAAGCTTCCAAGACTCCAGGTACATCCAGATGAGGCAGTTCATATGGCAGTCTGCCTTTCTTGAAAGAAAGGAAAGAAAGAAAAGAAAGAAAGAAAGAAAGAAAGAAAGAAAGAAAGAAAGAAAGAAAGAAAGGAAGCTTGGCCTTCTCTGCTATTGATTTTGTGGTGATAAAATATTATTGATATAAATGTTCCAAAGATTGTAGACTTTACAGAATGGATTGGAGGGCCTTGGCATTTTGTGAATGTCCTCACTGTCCAAGATGTTGTCTTCCTCAAGGGGAGCGCTGATCAGGGCCTGGCGGGAGAGCTGTGAGTGCTGCTCCAGTGGACACCCTGACGTTCCTCTGTGGTGTTATTAGTTATTTTAACAGGGTAACTGCTGCTGTTCAGTGTCCTCGAGAAGTGCATTGAGCTTTTCGCTGATGGTTCAGGTGAGAATTTGTTTCTTCAAAAAGCTAGGATAGTCTCAGAGCCTTGGGGAGAGGACTAATGCTGATATTCCTATTGTTTCAAAAAAAAAAAAAAGGGAAGCCTTGAGAGCTTAGAGCTGAAGTTTTAGACAGCTTTCTGACCATACCAGTAAACTTAGTCTTTTCAGTGAGAAGAAATGATTTCGTTCAAATAGACTGCTGACCCAAAAGCCAGCAGAACAAGACTTCGTTATGTAAAACTGAATGAACCGATGAAGGAAAATTAACTGTGATTATTTTTTTAGACATTACTGTTAATTTTTTTTTAAGATTTTATTTATTCAACAGAGAGAGAGCACAAGCAGGCAGAGGGAGAGGGAGAAGCAGGATCCCCACTGAGCAGGGAGCCCAATACGGGACTCAATCCCAGGACCCTGGGATCACGACCTGAGCCGAAGGCAGACGCTTAACCGAATGAGCCACTCAGGCACCCACTGTTAATGTTTTAATGTCCTGTTTTCTGACTGGTATATAAGGAAGCACTTTGTCTTTCTTCTTTATTCTCAATCCTTAGTGTAGTAGATAATGCTTTTTTAACTAAAGTCAAACATTTTTTGAAAAAAAAAATGGTATCTGATTCTCACCAGTTCCCCAGAATTCTGAAACAAATAGTTTTACTGAGCCTTATTACTTTTTATGGCGATATATTTATTTGCATGAGTCCCGTAAGTATCTGTTCTCCTACTTACCAGGATACAAACAAGTTGATTTTGCAAGTGCTTTAGTTGGTGTGTCATATCCCAGAGCAACAGTCACGTAATCAGCGATGAGAAGGCCAGCACTATGGGGACACAGATTGACTTCACAAAATAAGTCAATGCCTACAAAGTCCTCTGAGGAAAACAGGCTTGGTACATCTGGCTTATCAGATTCCAGCTTCACAGTTGATGAAGACGGTCACTTCCTGAAAGGCCAGGGATCTTAGCTTCTTTTAGGAACTTTAAAGAAAGTGAAATTCATATAAATTTATAAGAGTAGCAGGTGAGAAAAATTTCTTGGGCTTGGCTTCTTACCTTTGGGCAGAAGAGCAAATAATTGTAAGTGTTTAAAAAGTCAAATCTGAGACTCCGTATAAAAATTTCCAGGAAGATGTTAATTCTCCGGCTTCAGTACTTGCTCAATACCCGATAGCTCTAGATTTGCTGAGCAAACTCAATGAGGCTCATAGGAGTAGTTAATCCTCTTGCCCTGCATCTGTAAATATCAAGCCAGATATGAGACCAGGCTTTTTTTAGTGTAATCAAGAATATTCTTTGACAACTATTTATGACCCAAAATGGGAGACTATTAGGAGAATATTATCCAAAACCTAGATATAAGTCAAAAGTCAGGGGAGGCATATCCTTTCTTATTAGGGTCCTGTTTAGCAGGCTTAGCTTTTGATATTTTAACTCTCTAGAAACATACAGTTGTGTTTAACGTGTTATCTACTATTTCATTTGGCCCAGAAACATGTTCAATTACGTTGTTGTTGTTGTTGTTGTTGTTGTTGTTATTTCTGAAACATGTTCAGTTGTATATTTATGCCCAGTAGGAAAGATCACCTCAAAATTTGTGGTATGTTTCCCCTATAGGACATTAAGTGGGTTTGTTTTGTTTTGTTTTATTTAAGTCAACTGTATCTCCTTCCTTCCTTCCTTCCTTCCTTCCTTCCTTCCTTCCTTCCTTCCTTCCTTTGTTTCTTTCTCTTTCTCTAACTTCCTTCTTCCCTTCTTCCCTCTTTCCTTTCTTTTCTCCTTTCCTTGTTTTCTTAATGCTTGGAAAATCCAGTTCCTCAAGTGCTTTTGGAACTAGCTTTGCCATCTCACTGGTTTCCTTATTAGTGAGTTAAACATTTTTCTACATGTGTAAATTTTATATTTATATGAGAGTCATTTCTCTCGCTTTCTATACATTATACTTGGATACTCTCAAATACCACCACATAAGACTCTGTTTATTTTGACACTGAGCACTCTCTCCTGCATTTCTCCTGTAAATGAGAAAACTGTGGACATTCACTTGTATTTGGATTTAGAACATTGTTCTGCTTCTAAAAATGAGTTGAGGTATTTTACATTTAAAATACCAGTGTGGGATGTTTGAGCCCACATAGAAACCACTGCTACATTTGAAAAAATGTCTGAGCATGGCTGGCAAATTTGTGGGAGATTCCCATCAGAATATCATTTTCATGGTGACCTAAGAAACTTTTTAGGGCTTCATAGATTCCAGAGAACAGTGTGCCCATTTGGTGTCATACTTTCAGAATATCAGCATTTTCAATGGTGGCATCTGCAGTGGTAGCCGGTAGGAACTGGTACCACCCGGAACAATCTGGTAGTAGCTGCCAAAAGTGGCAGTGGTGCCTAATGCGGTGGGGGTCCCCCACACAGTGGGAGCAACCTTTGGAGGAGACAGCTGGTCTGTTGGCACCGGGGGCAGCTGGGAAGGGAATCAAGCTAATGCAGTCCAAATGCGTTGCTTATTAGAACTCACTAGAAGAAGAAAACTTGACATAAATATTCTTTAATGATGTCGCTAGAATATCATTAATCTGAGATTCACTTTTGACAGGAGCTCTCTGGAGAATGACTGAAGGGCAGCTATTTTGAGTTTTATTGTTGATTGTAAAGAAACTAGCATGCTCTGAACAGTGAGGCAGCAGTGTTGTTACTCGGTTAGCAGATTAAGCAGCTTGAATGGTTTGTCCTAAACGGAGCACAAATCTCCTTCTGTAGGTGAGTCACAACATACCTATAGGCAGGGCCAACAAAGTCTTTAGAAAAGAGATTCACATCTGCTCAAAAGTGCCAATATTGACACAGGGAAGCAATGTCTTATCAGTGATTTAGAAATCACTTGATAATTAGGATGTCTACAGAGAGAGATTTTATTCTTTTTCCTTCTAACATTTAAGAGGCTTGGAGAAACTTAAGTAGTTCCTGGGGCTGTTCAATCAAACTGACAGACACTCCGTATTACCTGAAAACAAATTCGGTATGTATAGCACTTACTGGAGAATGTGTTAACTGCGTTCTGGGAACTCAGGGGACGTAAGGTATTGTTAAGGATAGCGAGTGTGTATTGCTCCTGTGGTGAGGGCAAAGGTGTTTGCTAAGTGAAAGCTACCTAGTGACCTCTGCTCTGGAGTCAATGGTTTCAGTCCTAAGTATTGTGTTGTTTTCTTATAACAATTATGAGACCATTGAGAACAAAAGGGAAGCGGAGTAAGTAATAAGAGCTTGATGGGAACCTAGTATTTTAAGCTTCCTTTGACTGGAAAGTGTTATTAGCCGTTCCATTGGTTTTAAGGTACAAATTCTGTTCCGAGAAAAATCTGCTTTTTGAATTCCCTTACATTTGCTAAAACATTTGGTGAATATTGGAGGTGAACAGTGTTGGATCTAAGAGACCACAGGAGCTGAGAACCAACTAATGAGGTAGGAAAGAGAGCAAGCTCAAAAATACTTTCTTTGTTAAATGTGTCAGTGTTTAAGAGAACCAACTAATGAGGTAGGAAAGAGAGCAAGCTCAAAAATACTTTCTTTGTTAAATGTGTCAGTGTTTAAGAGGGTTGTACCCTTCATGACTAAGGATGGGAGAAAGATTCTGGTTGGAGTGGGAAAGGAAGGAGGGATGGCCTGAGAAGAAATGTCAATTTGCTGCTCACTTCCAAAGACATTCAGGGATTTTATAATCACCCAAACCCAGTGTCACAAAAGAGAGATCAAGGAGAAATGCCTGTAAGGTATATTAATACACAGGTCTGTAGGCATTCTTTTGGTCTTACCTAGTATTTAAAGTTTTTGCATAAAAAAGAGATGCAGTTTTATAGAACTTAGAAGTCATAATACAATTAATCAGGGTGATGGGGCCCCTGAGGGGGCTGGTCCATTTGTTTCATAAAAAGATAAAGGGCAAGGGCACCTGGATGGCTCAGGTGTTTTAAGTGTCTACCTTCAGCTCAGGTCATGATCCCAGGGACCTGGGATTGAGCCCTGCGTATCTGGCTCCCTGCTAAGTGGGGAGTCTGCTTCTCCCTCTCCCTCTGCTCCTCCCACCACTTGTGCTCTCTGTCTTTCTCTCAAATAAATAAATAAAATATTTAAAAGAAAAAAAGGTAAAGCACAGGTAGAAGATGTGCTGGAGGTCCCACAGTGACTCAGTTACACAGCCGGGACGGGAGTGTCGGTCTCTGGATTCCGAGATAGTGCTCTTTCCCAGACTGTAGCGCAACACCGAAGCAAGCTGTGCACCAGTCCTAAGACATTCGCGGTCAGCATTTCATGTGGTCCTCTCTAATCAACCAGGGGGGCCATAGTTCATCTTTCTTACTCTACAACAGTTTCATGCAGTAGATTTGATTATGCCCATGTCTACATAGATTCTTGCAGCTTTGTTTGGATGAGATCCAGGTCTGTGCCAGGTAGAGAAACGTCTTTGACTTTCTTCGTCTTAATTTCTCTCTTCCTTTCCCCCCAAATCCATCAATTCCATATTCACCACCTATTTTAATTCAGACTTCCAGTAAAGTATTAAGTGATAAAAAAAAGTCATTCTATCGTGACTGCCAGATCACATCAGTCAGAATAGTTGCCTGGACAAAGGTTCAGAATGATCCTAAGCAGCAAGTGATCTAAGCAAGAATGACGTTTGTGTTGGTTAGTGCTACCTATTAGGTTGATGGGGATGGAGTGAGAAAGGTTTTCAGAACGTAAATCAGAAAGACTTTTAAGGGCTTCAGTTCTACCTGAAGTAGACCAAAACCAAGAGAAGGAAGGTTCAGACATAAGACCATACAGTGTGTGTTTTTTGGCTGTAAAGTAACTGTGATGTGCCGGAAATGAGGATTATGGAAAGCATGGGAAGGAAATTGTCAAAGACAGTGGCCAACCTGGAGAGAAGACCTCATTTGCCAGGCTCTGGAGTTTGGACAATGCCAAAGGGTCAATTATTTGGGTCGAATGCATGGCAGGATTAAAGCTGTTTTGCAGGAATATTAACCCAGCAGCAATGTGTAGGAAAGTTTGAGTGATAAGGTAAGAATAATAAATAGCAATTAGGCTACTTGAAAGGACTCGGTGAGAGGCAATGAAGGCTTGCAGTAGGTCTTTGCTTGCAAACCTGGAAAGGATAGAGTGGAAATGAACGGCACTGGAGAAGCAGACTAGTAGTGACTTGGTGCCCAGTATGATGCGTGCATTTCGGAAATGGTAGGTCAAAGTAACCCTATCATTTCAAGCCTGAAATGATGTGTGTTATTAACTATAACAGGAGGGCTTACACGTGGGGGTCAGGCATGAAATATGGTGATTTTATTCATTGTGTTTATTCTTTCCCAATCAAGAGTTAATAATCTCAGAATTGTAGAATATTCATGTGGAAAGTGACTTTAAGAGACCCAAGTTCACACAAAATCATACTTGAGGTTTCCTCTAATTTTTTCCCACATCTGTTATATTTAGTAATACATTTTCTATGGCTTTATTTTCATTTCTAGACAGCTGGCAAAATATCCTAAGCTAATATCCTCTTTTTCCCCCAGAAAAAATGGTTACCAAATAGAGAATGGACCATTTTCTAATAGTTGAAATGTCTAGCAGTTTGTCTATGGTATCGTGGTTAAGTGCCTCAAGTCGCATAATTAGTACCCACTTAAATTATGGATTATCTCACACTCTAACCAAAACCATAATGTTTTTACAGTACTGGAAGCTATCCATGTTTCTAATGACTTATTAGGATGACTCCATTTGTAATGAGAGCACAAACCAGGTGCTTCTAAAAATGGCTACTACCTAGTTTTGTCAACTGTGAAGGGAAGAGTCAAAATGAATTTGGATAAAGGGGAAATACATTTTTTTCTACAATAATGCTAAATTTAAACATAACATAGATGTAAAAACTTGCCAATTTTATATTTTCCAAGTATCCTCACATTGAAATTTCACTAATATTTTCTTGAGTTAAGTCCTAAAATTTACAGCCACAAATGAGCCAGAATCTTCAAGGCTTTGCTTTCACATTTCTCTTTTGCTCCGTGTAATACTGTAAGGAAATTTACCTGGGCCATGCCTTAGCTCTAATAGAAAATATAGTTATATGTATCTAATAACCATTTAGCTTCATGTAAGTTTTATTTCTTTCTCCCAGCTTTTAATTAGAAATAATGGAAGCTCAGGGTCATGTTCCAGAGTGAAAGGATTAGAAGCTTCCTGGTAGTGAAGACTCAGCATGTCTAAATCGAACAACAGTTAACACTAACTTCATGCTTGTCCTTCTTGTTAAGTACTTTACACCTGTGTCATCTCAAAGAATCCTTTTCTCATTCTTTTGGTGTTGGTATTTTATTCTTCATACGTCACAGATAAAGAAACTTAGCTTTGGTGTATAATTTGCCCACGATCATGTAGCTAGGACATACAAATCAAGAACTTGAATTGAAATCTGTCACTAAATTACTAATTGTCCTCAATATTGACGTATAGACCCAGGCCTAAGTAAAACCATGTGAATTGCCAGACCAGTCAAATGAATGATATAACAATAACAAATTTGGCTGGGATTGGACTGTATGGTAGTGTATCATCCTGGGCAAAAGGGAACTGCAATTCCAAAATCAAGTGAGAAGGAACTTGAAGCACTGTAGTGTCTGTCGCATACAAAAAGCCCGTCTTCCACCTTAACCTTCCATAATTTTGAAGGTAAGTCTAACCTTATCACGTATTTTTCATAATTAAATTTGCAAAGGGAAGTCCCTCCCATTTCCTTTCCTTTGGAATGTTTCTTTGTAAGTTCTAGTTTTCTTCTTCATGGATGAAGTGACAACTTCCCTACGGACAATACAAATAATGAAATTTGCTTGTAATCCCCAATCAGGACACTGGTTCCACTTCTCTGGAATAGGTAAGCTAGTGTAGGCTGTGTACTTGGAAGAAAAAGGACTACTGTGTATAAAAATAAAACAATGGTTTATCACAACCAGAAACACCCTCCTGCATATCAAGAGACATTTTGCTTTGTGCTTACCTACTGCTACATTAGTAGCAATCACTAGGTTTCGTGACTACCTCAAGTTTTCTTGGAATCACCCACCCTCCTCTTTTTTGAAACCCAGCTTCTGTTTTGTACTAGAGGAAAGCAGGGGTCTTGACTCCATTTGCAGGTCGGAGAACAGAAGAATCATCCCATCCCATGGTCTTTCCCACCCACTGATGTCAGGACCACAGTGCCGGAAGCCAGTGCACTACTTCTCACTTCTTCAAGAGTGGGCAGGATGTCTAAATCATGCCTGAAGTTACTCTCATTACATATTGGCCCGCCAAATGGCCAGATGGTGTAACTAACAGTCAGATCACCTTGGGTTCTCAAAGACAGGTTCTCCTTGCTGGTCACAGCCCCACCCAAGGTGAAGCCTTGTCCAAAGATACTCTGATACCGTTTTCACTCTGAGAATTCTTAGAAAGTTCCAAGAGAGGGGAAATCAGACTGCAAGGCATTTGGTATTGAGTTTTGAGCAGAAATAGTTTGGGGGAAGCAGTTAATGCATTTAATAATCATGGTATAGACAGATTATAAGATGGGGGAGAAGACAGCCAGGGTTTCTGCTTGATTATGATCAACTCACCACTTCCTGTTCCCCATTTGATTTTAGACCTGGTGACACCATGAGCACAGGTAGTTTTTGAGGACTTCTTGGCCAAGTCTTTGTTTCGCACAATTGGACACAGGGTAAGCTCAAATCATTGTTAATGGTAAGCTAATCCAAGATTTAGAACTTTGACCTCAAAGAGTGTAAACTGTTAAAGATATGTGTAAAATAAAAAAAAAAAAGTTTATTTACAACAAACCTAATAGGTTGTTCCAGACGTGAACAGCTTACTTTTTTAGTATCTAGCACATTCCATTGATCTTCTTAGCTCTGAGAATACAGAGATTCTCTTGGTGAGGGTGACATAGTATCTCAGACTCACAGAAAAAGGAAATGTTCTTAATATTAACACTCTTGGAGAGAGAAATAAATTTGAAGAGCTTGAAGGGAGGCGGCCATGATGATTGAAGCTTTATTTTTTCTCCCAAGAGTCCCATTCTGAAGCACTTAAGGAAGAAACCTAGAATGGGACAATGAACCTGAATGGAGAATACCATGTAAGCTAGAGAACAACCAGGAGGACTATGTTCCTATAAATAGGTCAAGGTAAACAAATATATTCGTCCCACAAATTTTGTCAACGCCTGGACCCATGGCATGGATGGATGTGCATAAATATACATGCATATCCTTCGATTTAAAACAAACGCTGAGTATAGCTCGAAGAGGAGCAAGAGGAAACTCACTAGTAGCTGAAGTGGGGACCCTGAGGAGCAGAAGAGAGAGAGTTTACAGAAGTGTGAGGGTCAAGCCTCTATTCTTCTGCCCTCATGTTTCCCGTGGACAGGCTTTCACCATAGTAACCCCCCCACACTGGATTTCCTTCTCCAAATCTTTGCTCATTCCTTTGTAGGGGAGGAGGGATGATTTATCCGTTTTATCTGATTCATCATCACACTTGAGAGTCATTGAACTTTACTACTGATGAGCAAACTAATATGGTGAGCAAATGATCAGAGTAAAAAAAAATACAAATATTAATTAGATCAAACCCACGAAGCATCTGTTGTTGCCTAGAAAAGAAACAGGTGTCAGTAGTGACATATTTCAGACCTATTGCAGAAATTCAGCAGGAGAACACGCACAATCCACACACCACTGTGATTGCCACACCCGCGTCATTCTGGAAATTTGGTGATTGCTAACGGCAATGCAAATTCAATGCCAATAAGTTGAGTGATAGGGCAAATAGGTCAATAAAAATCTATACATTTTTGGGGCACCTGGCTGGCACAGTTGGTGGAGCATGTGACTCTTGGACTCTTGATCTTAGGCTCATGAGTTCAAGCCCCCTACTGAGTGTCGAGATTACTTAAATAAATAAAAATTTTTATGGTTCTTACTAGGTATATGTACTTAGGTGTGTGTATGAATATATAAATATTTAAATAATCAATTTATCCATATTCATATTTATAACACATATACTTATTATATACATATGTAATGAATATGGTACATAAAGAAAAATACACTGAAAAATTTCAAACATATACAAAAGTGGAGACAGTGTTATAATGAATTCTCCATGTACCCACAACCCAGTTCAACTATTATCTATTCATAGTCAATTTGTTTCTTTTAGAGCCCCATTCATTGCCCCTTCCCCCTTCCTGAGTATTTTGAAACAAATCCCAGATAAGATATTATTTCATCTATAAATATTTCAGTGTTTGTCTCTAAAAGGCAAGACCTGTTCTTTTAAATATAACCACAATACCATCATTAAACTATATCCAATTGAAATTGTTAACCGTGGGATTTTTATTTAACCTTAATCTTATTTTGTATTACCTTTCTCCCAGGCCAAAATCCTGGTTTTTGTTAACACCAACATAAGCACTTGGTTTCTTTCTTTATTATATATATGATTCACATAACAGGCTTAATACTGCCACCAACAATATGATTGCTGTAAAACGGTTTCAGAGTTTTTTTTTTTTCTCTCACAGTTCTCTTGTGCTAAGGGATGTACTTTCAAATTACTGTATTTTATAGTCATTTGGAATAGTTCCTGTATCAGTTTCACCCACTGGAAAGACAGATTCATTTTATTTCATTTTGCTTTTGATGTTTAGAGTTTGCTTCTTAAATTTTAATATTGTTTTATAATTACATAACATATTTATGTGGTTCCGAAATCAAATCCACAAAACAACTGATAGCCATAGCGGTTTAAGTTGTATTTCTATCCCTTCCGTATTATTCTCTATTTAGGTAACTCCATTATTATTACTGTTATTATGATTATTATTTTATAATTTAAAATAAACACATAAGTGTATTCTGGCAGCGTTACATAGTAACATTTTATCCATACTTTTCTTCACTTTGCTTTTTTTTAAAGTTAATAATATATTCTAGATAATATTCTGTAGTAACATATAGACATATTAGTCATTCCTATGATAGGTGCATAGATTTCCATTGTATTGATATACCATGGTTTATTTAGTCTATCCACTAATGTTGAGTTGAATTGTGTCCTCACAAAAAAAAGTTGTGTTGAAGTCCTAATCTCTGGTACCTTTGAATGTGACCTTATTTAGAAATAGGGTCTTGGCTGATGTAATCAAATTAAGATAACATCGAATTCATATATTGTATGGACCCTAAACCAGTATGGCTGGTCTTACAAGAAGTGGAGAGAGACACACAGGGAGAAGATGGTCATGTGACAATGGAGGCAGAGGCGGGATTGATCCATCTACAAGCGAGAAAACACCAAGGATTGTTGGCAAACACCAGAAGCTGGAAGAGGCAAGGAAGGATTCCTTTCTCCTGGTCTCAAAATGAGCATGGCCCTGCTAACATCTCACCTTGATTGTACACTTCTGGCTTTCAGAAATGTGACACAGTAAGTTTCTGTTGTTGTAAGTCACCTACTTTGTGGTCATTTGTTGAGCAACCCTAGGAAACGAAGACACCTGCTGACAGCCATTTGGGTGATTGCCGGTCTTTTGCTACTACAAACAAGGCTACCACGAAAAGCTTTGTAACTATGTATTTTTTTAAATTTTTTCCATACTATGCAAGGATTCTTTAAAATGAGATTGTTGGTCAAAGGGTAAATGCAGATGCAGTTTTGGAAGACAGTGTCAAATTCCCTTCCACAGGGGTTTTATCATTTTGCATCGCCATCAGTGATTTTCAAAAGTTTCTATTTTCCCACACTTCAAATTTTGCCAATCTGATAGGTAAAAAAAATGGTTTCTCAATGTAGTTTTGTCTCTTATTAGGTTGACCATATTCTCATATGGTTGACAGGCATTTGTCTGCTGCCTTTCTATCTTTGGTGAACTATCTATTCCTTTATTTGGCCCATTTTTCTTTGGAGATAAATATCTCCTTTCCCATATCCAGAAGTTCTTTTTATATTAGAATTGTTACTCATTTGAGTTACATCGCAAATGTTTTCCTAGTTTTTCTTTTTATTTGCTTATTAGCAGTTAATTATTTAATGTCATCCCTAAAACATTTTAAGGTCTTTATATCTTGGCTTGAACAGTTTTGATCTATAATCATTCCATAGAGAATATAGATATCTTCACTAAGGATAAAAGCTAATACAGAGGGTTTTTAGATTAAATTTTAAAAACCATATTGTATATTTTTGGTTCCCTGCTTAAAGTCGATATTGAAAATGCCTGACACAATTCTAAGTTTTATGGCCTATAACATTCAAGTTAGGAAAGGGATCTTTGCTTGAATTAGAGCTGTCTCATCAGTGTCTCATATATGGATAGAAAGTACTAGATTACCTACTAGTGAGGAATAACTCAGCAGTTAGACATTTAAAAAAATTTTTAAATGCATTCAGTTGATATTTAAATATACCATTCAATATACTTTAACAATTAAACTTTCATCAACTACTAAAAATTTATTAAGCCTGGGACATATAAATATATGTCTTTTTCCAAGTAAGCTTGTCATCTAAAATTGAACTCTTTTATCCAGATCCTACAAGTAATTATAACCTTGAGCAAATGTGCTTCAGTTCAGTTCCTGTCTCTGTAAGATGAGGGGATTGGAATAAAATATTTCTTCTTTTTTTTTTAAAGATTTTTATTTATTTATTTGACAGAGAGACAGCCAGCGAGAGAGGGAACACAAGCAGGGGGAGTGGGAGAGGAAGAAGCAGGCTCATCGTGGAGGAGCCTTGATGTGGGGCTCGGTCCCATAACGCCAGGATCACGCCCTGAGCCGAAGGCAGACGCTTAACCGCTATGCCACCCAGGCGCCCCAGGAATAAAATATTTCTTAAGTCCATTCCAACTCTCAAATGTGTTAATCTGCTTCTGTGATAAGGATCTGATGTGTTTCTTAGAAAACCCTTGAACTGATTTTACTTCTTTATTAGTACTTTCACCTTGTACAAAAATCCAGTTCAGTACCTCTTAATTGATAGTTGAAAAAATGAATTCTGTCCCCTCCTGTACTGCAGAGTAATTGGCCTGAGTCCTCATTTATAATAGTGATGTTTCCAGAGTGCAAGTGAGGGGTGGGGACAGAGGGTGGATTCATTTCAGGTCTCTTTATGTGTGTGTATATAGGTAGATGTATATGTATCTATACTCTATCTGGATCTGTTATCTATATCTATATGCATATACATTATCTCTCTATCTCTATCTATCTATCATCTATCTATCTATCTATCTATCTTTCTCTGGCAGAAGTTCTTCTTTAGGAGAAACTATGGAGTGCTACTTTCCTCTCTCAAGGTAAGAAGGAGGAGAGGTAACAGTGAGACCAGATTCTCCAGAAATTTTCCTAGTTGACATTCTTATTGATAACTTCCTGTGCTCACTTTGGACTCAAAATTTCAGTTAATGCTGACCACCCCGAAAAAAAGTGCCCCACCATATCACTCTCCCTCCTGCCTTATTCTTTTCCTTCATAGAAGTTATATTTGGAAATGATATACTTTGTTTATTTGTTTACTGTTTTCCTGTGGGTCTAGATTGCAAGCTCTGTAAGGACAGGAACTGGATTTGATTTTATTTTAAATTACTAAATATTTAATGAGCTTTTATTTTAAATTTATTTAACTGTATTTTAAGTTTGAATTTATTATTTGATTTAATAATTATAGTAAATTTAATAAATGATTTGACTGTAGTCGTACCCTATTTTTCATGGATTCCATACTTGTGAAGCACTTACTCTGCTTATTTGTAACCAGCAGGCTGCTACTCCAGGTGCTTCAGTGGCCATTCGTACAGGTGCACATGCGCAGAGTGGCGAAAAGTTGTGCCACCTGCTGCGCATGTCCCCGGCTGAGGTCAAGCAAAGTGATGCCGTCCTATTTCAGTTCTCAGGCTATAAGCAAGCATCTTTTTCAGGACCTCTTTGGTACCATGCTTTCTGGGTTTTTGTTCTTTTTGTTGATAGCTTTGCTATTTAAAATGGTACGTGAGCATGGTGCCAAAGTGCTGCCTACGATTCCTAAGTGCAAGAAGGTTGGGTTGTGCCTTACAGAGAAAATAAGTGTGTTAGATAAACTTCATTCAGGTATCAGTTACAATGCTCTCGGCTGAGTTCAGTGATCATGAATCAACAATATATACATTAATAAGGTGTCTTTAAACAGACACAGACATAAATGAGGCTGTGTATTGATTGGCTGATAAACATGTGAGCAGAGGCTCACAAGCACCTCACCCCATATTTCCTCCATGGTGCCATGATTCAATATTTGCTAATTCAGTGCTTGTGGAGATTTTAGAGAACATAACCATGGTAAAGAATGAGAGTCAACTGTATTTAAATTTAGCTTATTTTTTAAAAAAATGAATATCCAATGAATATCTATACCTGGCATATACCTGATCAATAATAAATGTTTCTTGAATGAATGATGATAATTGTGATCACAATCAAGAGCCTGATGAAAGGAGTTTTTAGGTTAGTGATTAAGCCAATAGCTACAAATTGGTGGACAGATTGTGCTGTGTGCAAAGAACACATGTCCTAGCTCGTCTCTACCATTTACTGCCTGAATGGACTCCAGTAAATGCTTTAATATATCCATGCTTCTGTTTCCTCATCTATAAAATAACGATTATGATATTCTTACTTCAAAATTGCTATGGGTGTGTAAATTAATATGAAAGCACTTGATCACAGGTCTGGAAGTCAGGGGCCTTCAAATCAGCCTCAGCTTGAGTTGAACTCACTGTGAGATGCTGACTCACTTCTCTTACCCATCAAGGCCTCTTTGAATTCCTTGTTTATAAAATGAACATGTTAGACTGGATGATTCTCAAGGTCTTTTCTGGCAATAGCCTTGTAAGAGCCTATGTTAATAATAGGCTTGAGCTCTGAAGGGATTTCAAGGAGCTTGTGAATAGATCATAGATTAATCTTCTACCCAGGACAAGGACAATATCATGGTCATGGTCATAGTCCTGGTCCTTGGAATGATCTTGATTTTGCTCAGGCCCTTGTGAACTGGTTGTCTCACTCAGAAACCCTCTGTTAAACCTGTTACATGACCTTCTCTTCTCCAGGAGCAAAAGATTAGTAGCACTGAAACCTGAGGTCTTCCCTGGGAAGTGTAAAATGATGTTTCTCAGAATTAAGGAGCATTTAAGAGCTCTTAAAACTGGTGACCAAGAGGATGACACAATTAAGAAATTAAGAAAAAAGATACGGCGAAGTACGAACTTTGTTTATTGATTTGTACAAACAGAGCTCCATAGATATAGGTCTGAATATTCACATGCGTCAATGAACTGTCTAAATTTTATTAAGCTTAATTCTGAAGCAGCACACACTAGTTATGGCATATAGAGCAAATCCTGAGCTTTCATTTCTTTCATTTCTTCAGCAGTGAAGTGGTGGTGACAAGACCCTGCTTTAGCTACCTCATAGTCTTACCACAAATAAGACATGCACTTTGTAAGCTTGTGGTGAACATGAGAATATCTTACAAGTACTACTTACTCTAACCTAGGAGAAACTTAGTTAAGTATTACACAGTGACAATGGCATATGACTCTATCACTTACATATCAAATGCCAGAAGGAAAATCCTTGAAATTTCATTTGGGGTCATCCATTGTTTAAGAAATTAATGAAGAAGGACTTAAGGAGAAGCAGCAGTTTATAATCCTAATACCTGCTTTGAAGAAAATCAAGCTGTTCTCTTTTGTCCTTCTAGTAAAGCATCCAGTTCTTTTCAATGGCCCAGAAATAATGACTGCAATAATGAAAATATGATGTATACAAATTCTAATACAGAATATTCCCAAACAAACAAAATAGCAAATTATCCAGAGACACATCTATTATCCGTGCATATCTATGGTCTGAAAGGGAGTTTTAGTCCTGATTAATAAACTCATGCTTCCAAAGCCAAGTGCCATAGGATCTGTGTCTAAATTTGACATCTGCCTCATTAGGGATGCAATTGGCCAAACAGCCGAGATGCTGGTAGCTATGGACATATTCATATTAATTAAGATTATTTTGGCAAATCTCTTTCCCAGGAATCAAATAAATAGTATCAGTGCACAACTCTATAGTTAATAGAGATAAACAGGTTCATTTTCTGGAAATAAGTAGTCTGTATAGTTACCAAAATGTCCTGGCTCATGCTATTCCTTTCTTTGGATTCAAGGCTATTCTTTCCACTTGCATAACTGTCATAGTGAGAAACAAGGCTCTTTCAGATCTCTGTATGGCTTATTCCTAAAGTCATTTTCCAGTAGCAGTGTGATGACTCATCCATAAGCAATGACCTTGTAAGAGTTATCTAAAGGGAGCTGTAGAAATTTTATTTAAATTTATAAAAACATCAAGAAGTCCATGTATAACTCAAAGCAACCTTGGTTTTCAGCTTGCTGCCAAAACTAACTTTTCTTCCTTTTTTTTTTAATAGTGGCACTAGCTAAAATTAAGAATAATAATATGAACAGAAAAGTATCTTCAAATATCCACTGAAGAAAAATTATATTCTGTCACCAACCAGAGCCTCCAAATAATCTGAAATATATTTCTGTATTTAATTTTTAGTAAAGGTCATTTATTCTATTAACAGAGACTTGTGAAGAAAAATAATGTAGGGGATATTCTTGGGCTCCTAATTCACCAGTTTATATTTTTAAATCTGGTTCTTCCCCTAATTAACTGCATGATTTTGATAAGTCACTCATCCAGTGTCATTGCTTCCAAGGTTCTTTCTAATGCTAAATCTATGATTCTTCAGTGAAAAAAGCACCTGGAATTATGGTCAATTTCAGCTAGTAAAGAAGTTGGAGGAGAGAAGGAAAGCTTTCTGACGAACAATCAATAACTTTTAAAAGCTTAAAACATCCTATTCCCTAAGCACCCAGGTTAATTATATTTTATTAGAGAAGCTAGTTAAAAATAACATACCAAACCTGCAACATTTCAGTATTTTAATGATCCTATATGATGGTGCACTGGGTTCCGTTTTTATGCCATATCACAAAAGTGGGCATCTGTTGTAGATGAGTAAGTCCTTTCACAGAAAATACAGAGGATCTCAGCAATGTGGCCAATGACCCGGAACAGCACGGCAGATGCGTTCCTTGCAGAAGATGTAAATTGTTGCCTAATGTTTCAGTTTGTATATTAGTCTTAAAGACTGACGCAGTGAAACATATGCATGCTAACAGCCTTGGGATATAAATAAATGCCGTTATAAATTACAGAAAGATCAAATTCTTGCGTGCAGTTGGAAATCGTTGTGTCATGAAGCAGTTCTCTCTCAGATCCACTCCATGAGAGTCCCCAGATATCCTCCATTCATTTGCTCCCGAAATTTCACTACTGCCTCAGTGGAATGTCAGGCTGCTGGTACCACTGTCTTGTGTCCCAACAGCTGAGGCCATCTCAGACTCCCGTGAGTCCCTGGACCCTGAGTCCCACTCTTCCACATTTAGACTCTGACAGTGTGACCAGATTGAAACTATGGTGTGTCAAGTGAACTCATGTTGCTAATGACCCTCATGGTATCTCAACCTGGTAACGTGATTCCACAGAAGAAAGTGTGGAGACAAAGCCAGCTCAACTGAAAAGCTAACCTAATGTATCAATAATTTCCTAATTTGGACAGGAATTGTGACAGACCTAATCTGTGCAAAAAGTAATGAGACATTTTAAATGATTTTTAAAGATTATTTTCAAGATTATTCTCACTGCTTGATAGCATTCTTTCCTTCCCTGCATTCTCTGTATCTTGAAATCTCTTTCTCTTTTCTCTTTTCAGTATGAAGGGAATTCCTCCCCCCTCCATATGCGCCTAGCACAAGGGTGATGGTTACTCTCCACTCAAGCCAGCCAGCAAATTTAAAATGTACGGCATAGGTGAGAACACCCGCTGTTCCTCCTGGTAACCATCACCCATGTAAGATTTTAGTTTGCTTCCCCTCTCCTCCAGTATTGCTGTCACTGTTCTGGGGGACCTCACAAAAATTCATTCCTCAACCCCTTGGGCTCTGTGTCCCAACTTCTCCTGCATTTCATTTATCTCCCATGTCAGCGATGCTTCCCCATGCTCACATTCTCCGACTTGTAATTACCAATAACTGTGCCTTCTCCAAAGTCTTCATTTCAACTGCCCCCTGCCCCCAACTAACCAGTATTTCTTGTCTTCCCAACTGACTTCTAGTTTGTCAATTGGAACATTTCTTCAAACTCACTGGGCCTTCGATCCATCTGTTCATTAGTGACTTCCCTCCCACGAGGTCATTATTTTCCTTCTCACCCAGCTTAGATTTCCTATGCTTTTGTGTGCTCCTTGCTCTTGTCTACTGACTTTGCCTCTGCAGCTTTCAAGCCTGATGAAGTTTAACTCTTCAGCTGCTTCCTACTTGTGTCTGCGTGGGTGCACATAGCTGGAGAAAAAACACATAGGCGTTGATACATTGCTGGTCACAGATCCCACGTAAGCCCCAACATTACGAGGCAGCCCTACCCTGTTGCCCTAATCAGTTCACAGTGCCCTCCACCCCCACCCTCCAAATGGTCAAGAAGATAATTTCAGCTCTTCTCAAAATTCCTAAACTAATGCTTTTACTCTTTTTTTTTTTTAAGATTTTATTTATTTATTCGACAGGGATAGAGACAGCCAGCGAGGGAACCCAAGCAGGGGGAGTGGGAGAGGAAGAAGCAGGCTCATAGCGGAGGAGCCTGATGTGGTCCCATAACGCTGGGATCACTCCCTGAGCCGAAGGCAGACGCTTAACCGCTGTGCCACCCAGGCGCCCCGCTTTTACTCTTTTTTAAGGCAAACCCACTTGTATTATCAGACAAAACACAAGTTGGAAGATAAAATTATCAACGATTACAGACTGTGACAGGAGAGCATTGTGCCAAATACGGGGCACTTCTGAACATGGGCCCTGGGTGACTGGAGTGACTGCAGCCCCCGAAGCCACCCCGCTGGCCTTCACACCACAGGACGGACATGAGGGCCTAGATCCCCGGCAGGAGGTGGCAGTGTCCATGCCGTCCGTTTGTTCGGGTTCTGCGTGTTGGGACACAGTGCAATTTACATGAGCCCAGTTAAAGGTATTTGCAGATAATATGATGTAGTTGTAACTAAATTAATCATCTCAAACAGACGACTGGTAGTTTAAGGTGATACTGACAGTGCAAGCTTGGGAAAGGGGAGGGAGGCAGAAAATGGCAGAGCCTAGCCCACAAGTATCAACTAATGAGATCTCATAAGCTAATAATCAAAATTTCAAAAATAATAAGAGAATGATTTTAAATATTCATTTCTATCTACCTTATAAATTCTGTTGTTAATCATGAACTGTCACCTAAGTGTATTCTGTGCCTTTACCAATTAAATAATGATAGTACAGGATGTATAGATCTCTATTGAAATTGTTTGCTCGATTTTTAATTTATACACATCTGTGATCTCTTTATTTCATTGATATCTATAACTAGATGGGATTATAGATGAGATGAGAACATACAGGAAAGCCTACCCTAGAAAACTGGCATTTTTACATGTTAACACTTGAGTCAACAACCTCCATGATGTAATGTTATGCTTACTGCATATTAAGGTGTCCATGGTACCATGGACACATGTGTGAATGAATGCTTCACCTGGTAAGCAATTTCTCTCTGGAACATCTCTGCCAAGTACCAACTTATTTATACTTGAACACCTTGATTAATGGTAAGCTTACTACCTCTGAAGATAGGCTCATTGTTAAAATGTTACAACACATGCACACCACAGAAATGGGAGAGAAAAAATAATTTGTATATCATTTTCCTCCCAAAAGGCGTTGAGCGGTTAGCTCAAATAAGTCAATATCCTCCCTCTGCAGGCTTATTTAGCGGAATCCCTAGCGCGCTTACCGTCATAAGAGCAGAGGCAGGAAGGCATTGAGCACAAGCAGGGGAAAGGATAGAGTTGCATTCCAACACACCAGGGTAATGATTGATCAATAGATCGACAAACAACCCTGACCAGTGTGCATATATGTGGTTTTATTAATTTAAAAAATTTGAATGTGCAGTGATCTATGTCTTCATGCAATAAGCTGTCCTGGTCACCACAGACCTGCTCCCTAACGATGTCCAGGATGACTTGCCTAGGACAGATGCTATTGATACATCATTTCTGAAGGATTCCTGGCATAGGACCATGAAAGGTCTTCTGGAACCTGCCTAGAAGAGCAGTGGCTTAGCTGTAGGAAGTCCTAGGCAGCCTCCATGATGAGTTTCTGAGGTGTCAGTGTGCAAAGAGCCGCAGGAACCTATACAAGAACCATCCCTTGGCCTGGCACAGACAGTGAGGACAAATCTAGCTGGATGGGCTGGAGGAAGGGTTTCTTCTGTGACTGTTTGCTTTAGAGTTCAGAATGTCAAGTTTAACAAAAGCAAGTCTTTTTGAAAATCATCCATAATTCCTTTCAGTCATAATGTATCATTTGAAAACCCAACCTTTTCTTGCCAGGATTTATCCTAATTATAAAATAATCCCTGTTCTTATGATGCCTTCCTGTCAGTATACCAGTTTCATAGGTGAAGACAGTCTGGTTCTGCTCCTCAGCAGCCCCAGGCTGGGTAGTCATTGCATCCTACAGTTGAGGGAACCACTGAGTAGGACTTAGGACTCCAAGCCAGGAGGAGGACTTCTGTGTTAGCAGATTTACCTCTCATAAATGCAATCCTCTTATGTCCTGGGCAATATGAAAGCTACTAGTACAATGAATGTTTGTAGTAATTTACATGAAAACAGGTACCATGCCTTTCTCTCAGGATACTCTTGTCTAATTTTACTCACATGTGGGTGCCATTGATTTGTATTTTTAAAGCTGTAATTTTTCTTGGAGTTAAAAATACATCCTGTTAAATGAACTGAGGCCATTTTTCTTTTGGGAAAATGCAGTTATTGTTTAGTATTGGGGTGGTGTTGCTTTAATAATCGTGTTCATTTTTGCTTTTTCCCTTATAGCAGCAGGAAAAGGATTAAATTCAGTTATCACAGAGATGTAAATCAGAGTAGCAGTTATCAATTTTTTTTGTCTCTCCATCTTTCCCAGAAGGTGATACTGTTTTCCTACATTGTACACATCTCCCCCACATTCTTTTTGAAAAGTTAACATACGTGTCCTTATATCTTTTTTTTTTTGAAAGGGGGAGGGAAGAATTCCTGAAAACAAACCTATGGGTGATGCAAATTCTTTTAGTTTTTCTTAACTGGTGGTCACACAGACTTCCGGCTGTGGTTCTGCCTAAAGGAAGTGAAACTCTTTCTCTTAATAAACACTCTGTTCTTCATCTCCCTTCCCGCCCCCCACACCATGTGAGGATTGAAATAGTTGGGATTCATTGAAAGGTAGCAAGGAAGTTTTCACAAGGCATCTGGTAACCCTGTCCTTACTCTGAGATGTTTTTCAAATCTAGATTTGGCCAAATAGAAGAAAAGTAGAGTCAGATTCCAGCTGTCCGTTAATTTCATCCTAAGGTCCTTCCTGGCTACTCTGCACACTGATTTACAAGTAAGTAAGCAACCAATAAGAGAACAAAAATTGCATTTCCAAGCACAGACTATATTCACATCTGAAGAAGTGACTGAGTTGTGTGAAGAGTATTTCAAATCTCAAAATAACAGAAGGGAATGTATAAAACTCAACCCTTCCCCAAATCCCTAAGGTTGGTGGCAACTTTGCCTATGGTGTAACCAAGGTACCTTGAGCCCTGTTAGCCTGCACTCTGTCATGGGGTTACAACTGGGAGGTAGAGTTCAGGCAGACAGAGGATCACAATATTTTAAAACTGGCTCATAACCCATCTCCTAAGGACACTCAGCTAGGGTATCTGGTCTCTGGAAGAAGGCATGGCCTTCGAAGCAACTCTGGAATTTACACCTCAGCTTTCCCATTTTATTAGCACTGTGACCTTAGTCCATTTACCTTAGCCTTGGTTTCTTCATCTGTAAAATGGGAGTCATAAAGCTTACCTTAGAGAGTTTCAGTAATTACATTTTTCTTTTGATACATACATTATGTCTCCTCTATAGCTTAGTGAGTGGAAATAACATGTTTAAAGAGATATGAACAGAATCAAGAAGGCAGAAAGCATATGTGGTGGGAAGGGATAGAGTTGCATTCTATCCAATAAATCGCTATTCCAGGTATTACCCATTCAGGGTGTTTAGTAAGAGTTAGTTTCTATATAGATAATCTGACTAGACTAACCAAGTAAATAAAGTTGCAACATAATTACTAGTTGTGGTTGATTCTGTTGAAGTTGCTAAAATGTAGGGCTAGAATATTTCTTAAAGAACAACTAATTCAAACTTTATTTGACAGGTGGAACAAAGCAATGGGCAAGCATGAAGAGTGACTTTCACGGGGCTCACAGCTCCTAAAGGGCATCTCCAACTCTAGATCCCAGATGTCCTGATGCTAAAGTCACTCTTTCCCCCACTACACCATGCCTCTGAGAACATGGAGAAAACAGTCTACACTCATTAAATACTGTTTTTAGAATTATGGCCTTTTATGGTGCTGGCAGCCACACCACAATTTAAGGAAAACATCAAATTGTCTCTAATCTTCAAATACATGTGTCCACATGAAAATCCCCATGAGTTGTGCTGTCTTAATTTCTGACACTAGGTTTTCTAATTCCTGCTAGGGTGTATTTATTGGTTTGTCTCTTCAAAGGACAAACCCTTTTCCAGCAGTTTATTTTCCTAAGTCTCAATTCCCATCTCCTACGTTACCTTCTCCTGGATATAAAGAAGGTACATGGTTTTCTTTTTAAATGTGGTGCCTTTGGCCACAGGCCTTCCAACGCCAAATCATTACCTAGCAGCTGCTGTGAGCCTCTTAGAGGCAGATTGATCAATTCGAGTCTGGGGTAATTATGAGTTACTTTTATCCCCACGTCAACCTTTTTCCTCCTCCATTGCTCCAGCCCTCCAGCCTCAAACTCAATGGATTTGCCTTCACAACCTCCATCAAATAGCTGCCCTTTCCTTTTTGATGTGTTTAATTTTTTCACTCAAATGACTAGGTAAAAAGCCCTGTGAATGGTTCTCAAAAAGTTCCAGCCCAACTTCCTGTGAGCTTCCTTTAATCACACATCCTCTGGACTCATTAAATCTTATCTGTGACAAAAGACGTTGCGTGACATTTCCTCTCCAGCTGAGGCTTTGCCCTAAGACAGTCCAAAGAACGAACACTTTTGAGTCTGGGCCAAGCTGCAGACCCGGTAGCCTTCACAGCCAGGGTGAGACAGAGAGCTGGTGAGTCCTGGGGTCACCAGGGCTTTGTGCAGCAGGAAGCTGGGCTTCTGTGCTGACACGGACTCAGGATTTATAAGGTGGGAAGGCTGAGCCGGAGCTGTGTGGAGGACACAGATTTGTCTCAAGTACTTCAGGAGCTGGGCTCTTCCTCAGGTAGCCTCCGCTGACATATGAGTGTGCTTGGAAACTGTGACCATGTGAGGCATTGCTAAACTCAGGCCAGTGAGTGGCGGCCAGCTTTACACCCATCCGTCTCTCTTCATACACATGGACATGCTTCCTTCTCAAATGGATTTTGACACATGTTAGAAAACGAATGGGTAGAGGAAACGACTCTCAGATTTATTGAGTAACCATTGTCCAGACTGCAAGGTTTTAGTGTTTTCCTTGACCCACGCCCACCCTGTACATCTGTGCCTCGGGGATTGGTACCATGACATGGCTACTTTTTAACATGAGGCAGTTTTATGCAGTATAGGGTCTAGTTCACTGTATCCATGGGGGGAAAGTCAAATAGTGATCAGAAAGTATTTTGCTTGATAGGAGCATTCTGGTCTGCATGGTAACTAAATTTAATCTGATTTTATCTGAAATGACTCTAGCAAGATTCACCAGTTTGTATGAGATAAGTATGTGGCTCTTTCTTCTGATAGTTAAGACCTATGTGGGAGTGAGTGGAAAGTTCCCCTTTCCCCTTCTCTCTGTTAGAGATACATTATTTTCCATAAAGATAGTACAACTATAGAGTGAATGTTCCTGGATATTATGGATCCAGAATATAGAATACCCAGGAAATTATAAACCTCTATCTGAGAAGTACAGGCTACTAGCTTATTTGAAACTTAACATTTTGTTTTAATGGTTACTATTAAGCATACCCATGGCTATAATAACAGTAAAGTTGTTTTCTCTAAAACAGAGAAATATTCTGAACAAAACAGAGATGACATCTTAGTCCTTAAATCCCAGATAGTGACTTATTCTTTAAGATTTTATTTATTTATTTGAGAGAGAAAAAGAGGAAGAGAAAGCATGGACGGGGGAGGGGTAGAGGGAGAAGCAGTCTCCCCACTGAGCAGGGAGGCCCACACTGGACTCCATCCCAGGACCCTGGGATCATGACCTGAGCCGAAGGAAGACTCTTAACTGACTGAGCTACCCAGGGGCCCCACAGACAGTGACATATATGCACATATATTTGCCCACTAAGACTCTTTGATCAGAATAGTGCCTCCCAGACAATGAGAAAGTCTATAAATTTAATGGAATCTTGTGTTATTTCTGATGTGACTCCTTTTTCTGAAGAAGTGGGTATAGGAAAGAGCCAGGGAGTAAAAAACATTGACTGAAAAGGCTGGAGTCATGCTGATAAGTTTTTCACAGAAACCACAAAGAGGTCTGCCAGGTTGAGGTAAAAAATCAGAAATAAAAAGGAGAGGGATTGTCAGGTCGCACAGCTGCTAAGTCTAGTATATGTGAGCACAGTGGACATTTGGCTGCCCCTATCAGCACCAACTTTTGTCCAGCCTCTCTTGATTCTTGAAATGTGGATCCAGGTAGCTCCAAGGCGCTGAGTGCACTTCTGCTCCAGAGGAGTGTCATCTGATAGACTAAACCAATGAGAGCGTTCTTTCTTAGGTTGTAGTGACTGAACCAATACTGGGCAGGTGACCTCAACTGTCCCAGAACGTTTCCTTGAAATGCTGAGTCAAGGATAATCTTTTTCCACTGCAGACACAAACAATAAAGAAATAGCTCAGGGAGCTATTGGCAGCATTCTCAGGACCATAAGGTGAGGTCTTGTCTACATAAAATAATACAAGAGAATTGGAGCTGGAAAAGAGGAAGGAAAAAAAAAAAACAACCCTGAATATCTGTTATTATTTTAAACTGCTAGATTGAGTATCGCTTGAAAATAGCCCCATCTGAGACTTTTTGAGCCCATGAATCAATAAATACCATTCTTGCTCTTGCCAGTTTTAGCTAGGTTTTCTGATTCCTGCAGTGGAAGGCATCCTAACAAACGATTAAGTCTGTATAATTACCCACATCCCGACTCTGACTTCTTCCTTCATCACTGTCTTGACCTCACAGAGATAGCCAGCTGCCAGAATCCAGTATCTGGTTAGGATCCTTGACATCGGTGCTCCATGGAGAACGGAATGCCCGGCCGGAGAGCATGTCGGCTCTGTACAGAATCTGCTGCTGCAGAGACAGCAGGGATGTCAATATACTGCTGCCCCTGGGGCTGGACAGACTGATGGGCCCATCTGTAGGGCAGGAGCAGCCAGAACAGAAAACTGAACAAGAAGCTAATGAAGAGTTGGAGGAGAACCAGGAAACAGAGGACTTGGAATTAACAGGAATTTCTAAAGAGAACAGCAAGTCCAACTACTCCGTAGGGAGAGTTTACTGGAGACTTTGTGAAGAACAGTCCAACTTCCCAAGGAAAGAGTATGTCCATACCTCAAAGAAATCACAAAGAAATCAAAGAAATCTGTCCACACTGGGACCTCCATCTGCCCCCGTCTCACAGGGGTCCAACAATACGTGGGAAGTCTGGAGAGTTTCGTGTGCCCCCTCCTGGCATATGGGAGGGAGAGAAAGATCCAACCAGAGAGGTGTGTGAGCCCCGTATGTAGGCTTGCTGAAACTTTGAGCTCTTGTCTTCCTCCCTCCCTAGGAGGTGCCCCAGATATCTCCCATTCTCTATCCCCATAAAACAAAGGCACAGAAATGACTCAATTCTGAAGTACTATTGTCTAGATCAGTATAGCGTGACTTCAAGTTTTCAGAAAATTCAACAGTTTGCTCAGTTTATTTTTCCAGAGAGAAACTTGACTCTCTTTCTAAAGAAAAAAAAAAATATTTGCTGATCTTAGGACATAAGAAAGATAGTACTTTTTAAACTTTCTGAAGTGAAGTATGTATGGAACCACTAAAAGAATAGGAATGGGCTGTATAATGAAAAGCTAGTGGAGGGAAAAAAGAATGACAGAGAAAACCTGATCAGTTTAATCAAAGGCAGGAAAAGAGAAAAAAGCAAAGAAAACCAAAGGCACAAAATAAATGAAAGTAATTATATCAGTAACTATAATAATCATGAGTGAATTCAAATCACTAAACTGATTGTAAAAGTTTCAGCCACAAACTACTTAGAAAAAAGAGATTTAAAATATGAGAAAGAAAAATTGAAAGTAGAGAAAGAAAGAAAAGACATACCAGACAATTACTAAGAAATACTAATATCAAGATAGACTTTAAGGAAGAAACATTATCAAGGGTAGAGAGGCTTGTTACATAATCATAAATGAAACAAGTTGCCAAGGAAGCATAATATTCTTGGATATTGTGCACTGAGCAACCTATCCTCAAGATATATAAGGCAAAATTTGAGATTATTGCAAAGGAAAATGAACAAATCTCCACCATAGTGGGAGATTTTAGACATATGGCTTAGAAACAATAGATTCAACAGACAATTATTAAGGTTATAGAAGATTGAAGAAATTCAGTTAACAGACTTTATCTAATGGACATAATGTGCTTAACAGTTGGAGAAGAATCAATATTTTCAAGTATACATTGAATATTATATTCTGAGTGAAGCCTTCGCTACCTTTCCAATAGGTTTCTCAATCATCGAAATTCCTCTAATTTGTTTACTCTGTAGTAAAAATATAGAATGGATGTTTGTGACGGCTTCAGAATTTCAGTACATAAATTGATGAACCATGGGACTCCCCATAAATGGCTGGGTTGGAGGGGCCACTGGTCTGGAAAGTGGTTCTTTGTGGTTCTTTTTCATAAGAAGAATATGTTTTTACTTAGAAGGTATGTTTCTTTGACTCAGTGGAGATTATTAGGAGCTAAGTCAACTCCTCTCCCTAACAAAGCCATTCCTTGGGGCTTCTATTCATTGAGATGCTGGGACCAACCTATATCATCTACCTTTTGCTAAAGTCTCAGGATGCCTGATCTATAGTTGTCATTTACAAGGTAGGGTATTCTCTTGTAAGGTTTCATGAACAGATCAAACAAGTTTCTGCCTACTGGTTCCCAAATCTAGATGTATGTTAGAATCATCTGGGAAGTTTTTAAACTACAGACTTCTTGGCCCCACAAATGATGTTCTGAATAAATATCTCTTGGGGTTAGCTACGGAAATCTGACTCTTAAAAGTGCCCAGGTTACTCTGATGCAAGGAGTCTCTGAGTAGCTTTTGAGAATACTTTTTTAGCCAAAGGACCCAACCTTGAAAATAAAGAAACAATTTTCACCAACTCTAAAACTACCTGCTGCCCTAACAGTTTCCTTAAAGTCCCCATATGTTTTCCCATGTGGCAAGTTTTCTAAATTTGGAAATTGGTATGTAATTATACCCGTGGTTTACCTACCAACCCCTTTGAGTTTTTTGAAGAATGAATTAGGTTAGAACTGTCAACCTAAAACCACAAAAATATCTAATTTTTTTCCAAGGAAATTTTCCTCTTTTTCTCTTAAATCAATTTACTTTCCTTGGATTTTTAGAGTGATGAAAAGAAGTAAACAAGATGTCTATGACTTGTTTTAGGGATAGACTTAACCCCAACTTGTCCATCCTAAAGCAGAAATAATAGGACTTGCAGGATTAAATGTCTACCAAGAAAGGATAAAATATCTAAGTAATGACACTCTCTGTCTCTGTGTGTGTGTGTGTGTGTGTGTGTGTGTGAAATGCACATACTATATGAAATATATATAATTTGAAGAGGCTTGGATGACAGGGGCTGGTTCTAATGTGTCTGTGCTGCAGTGGAAAAATTCTCAGACTTAATCATCTGCATAAAGATTTAACAACACGATAAAATTAGATGTGTCTTTTACATAAGATGTCACTTGGAATGATTGGTTTCCCAAATCTTAACCTTTCAGATTGTGAAATGGTATAATTCTTGAGGCAGATGATAGCATGATTTCTCACCTGTCAATGTTACCTTATATCCACTTTGCTCACACTTAGGCTCAGGGAAGGAAGGATAAGGGAATCAAAAATGAAGTTCAGTAAGATGAAGACTAGCATAGCTACCTGATGCTAAAGAAAGGAACAAATAAGGGGTTGTTAGGGGAGCGGTGGATCATTCTGAGCTATGACCTGATGCAGAAGAGAGACTGACATGACAAAGACTGTAATTCCCAGAGGGGGGAATTGTCTCAGATGACAAAGAATTACAGGGTTCTGGCTGGGGTGTTGTTCACACACTAGCAGGCAGTAACACATTGCAGAGTGACATCTTTCAAAATGCAGATCTAGGTAGAAAGCTCATCCCCACTTTTAGGGTTCAGTGCCTGAGCACAGATGCCAGACCCAGACGGAGTTCTGCGCACAGGCTTACAGATTTGCCATTTATAAAACTGAGCCATAAGATGCAAATCAGGTCTGAATGTTGTTTTCCTTCCAAGTAAAATTCAAGACTTGAGAAATTAATCTGTCGTTTTTGCTTTGAAGCTGAAATCTGTAGATTGCAAAAGTCGAGACTGGTAGACTCTCTTCATTTCTTTCTTTATATTCTTATGTAACATAGCAAGCTTTCCCAGAAATAGATGATAAAATTTTCACATCAAAGATCCAGAGCAAAATTCCTGCAGATTTAAAGAAGTCTCTTCCTTTGAGGAGAAATAACGTTGTTTCTTGGCTATTCTCCAAACAATGGTATTTCTCCTGGAGTCTTTGGTGACAAGAAAGGATATAATGAGTAAAAAAGTATTCAAATCAACAAAATGCCTAAAGAAAACATAAGTTCATGGTCTATTTTTTCTTTCAATAATATACTACAGTTCTTTAGAAAAATTAAAGAAAAATGAATATTTAAGTATTCAGTTATTCATTTGACAAAATTTCTTTTTCTTTCTTTCTTTCTTTCTTTCTTTCTTTCTTTCTTTCTTTCTCCTTCCTTCCTTCCTTCCTTCCTTCCTTCTTTCTGAGCATGCACAGGGAGGGTCAGGGGCAGAGGGAGAGAGAGAATTTTTTTTTTTTAATTTATTGTCTTTTTGAGAGAGAGCATGTGTGGGGAGGAGCAGAGGGACAGGGAGAGATAGAATCATCAATTTATTTATTTGAGAGAGAGAGAGAAAGAGAGAGAGTGCAAGTGTGGTGGGGAGGCACAGAGGGAGAGAGAATCTCAGCAGACTCCCCACTGAGTGCGGAGCCTGCTACCACTACAGGGCTCATTCCAAGACCCAGAGATCATGACCAGAGCCGAAAATCAAGAGTTGGATGCTCAACTGACTGAGCCACCCAGGCACCCCGTTTGACAAAAGTTCTTGCGTAACTACTTTGGTCAGGCATGCTGTTAGAACCAGAGAAGGCAAAATGTGACCTAGTCTCTTCTTGCAAAGAACTCCATTCTTGAGAGAGCTTGACATAATAATATCACAGATTATTATTATTACTATTCTGAAATGTAATAAGGGAGTAGAGCAGCACAAACTTCTGAGGTCAATCAGCACATCTTTTGTTCTCATTTGGGGAAATTTTTACCATCTTCTCTATGGACCTTAAGACAGCAGAGCTAAAAATGTGAACTAAATGTTATCGTCGGGCTTGTTACGAGTAAAATGATCTGTAGTACCCAATATCTCATCATAAATTTGAAGGTCTTTCATCAGAAAAATCACCCTTAAATAAATGGCGCCTTTTGAAACTTAGACCGTTGGGAGTACTGTCAAGATCAAAGTCTTAGTGGTATGAAGCAAAGATGTTCTGATAAAATTGATTAATGTTTAGGTCAACTAATCAGATAGTTATTCTTAAAAAGTCAGTTCCAAGTTGGAGAAAAGGATCCTTTGACAGGCCCAGCCTGGTTTCTTGTCTTTGGTTTTGATCACTTACCAGTTGACCATCTCCCTGTCTCGAGGTCAAAATCTGACCTAGAGCCAGAGGTATTTACAGAGTTCCAGCTTGGAGCTCAGAGACCCAGCTTTGACCTTGAAAACTTGTTCTGCAAGCTGGAATTCTGGCCTATTACTATGGTTTAGACATCACCTTTGATCTCAGTTCCCTTAAGAACATTAATTTCCTGTTCCTATGTTTGGGTATTAGTTTTGAAAATGTGTCCACTGCAGAAATCCCTTTGATATCTTTAACATGCTCCTGAAAATTCACTGTGGTCTGTGCTCTTACTCCCTGAAGAGAGATGACTTCAGTAGTGATAGACTACAACTCTGATTACCGCAAGATCCTAGAGTCTTTGTCATCAATCCCCAGCTGCATTTTGGACAATTCTTCTGCTCTGTTTTACAAAACCTTGATATACATGGTAGTTCTGGACCACTACCTCTCAGCTGAAGTGTTTTAGATATTGTGGCTCTAGATACTGTATCTTCATACCAGACTGAAATTCCTTGCAATAGTAGGACCAAGACTTTTCCTTGTAAGCTTCTACCTTTAATTGATTTGTTTTACAATTTTTAAGAATATGAACTTAGCCCAGCAAAGGAAAAGAAACCATACATTATTAATGCCATGCTAAAATTCTGACATAGCTGTACTATACCTTTTTGCATTGGCCATTCCTCAACTTCTCCCCTTCTGGCTTAATAAACTGCTGGATTGATTCTCTCAGCTCTCCGCTCAGGTGGTAATTGGACTTCAGGATTATTATATATCTTTTTGATCTCTGTGGCATCTTCAACAATTGTAAATTGCCCTTTCTTCCATCCCCATTCAGATATAATCCAGACAACCTGGCTGTAAAGGCTCAGCTGTAGTGTAGGTGATGGGGTGGCTACTTCTAGGTCCTGGATGTCCTAACTCATCACAACTGACCCTGTATACTTCCATACCTTGTCACCAAGCAATGGGGCACAGTGAGTCATTCCTAAGTGTTCTGTGGCTGAAAAAGGAAATCGTGGAGAAAGCAGAAGGGGGAAAGAATCTATAAAGTTTCACCTGATGGTCCATTATTTCTGTCCCAGAACTGGCCTCTGTGTGGAGCCAGTTCTAAACCCATCCCTTGCAGGACATCCTCTCCCACCTCCTCTGCCCCTCTAAGTTCATCCCATCCCCTTCCTGGGAATCCTGGGAATTCAGCCCTCACTGCCTGCCCTTGCCCCTTGGTTCTAGGTTCAGCAAGAGGTCTCAATACAATGAGAGTTGTGTCCATTCTCTTTTGCCTCTACCCAGTCTCCTCTCCTAAAAACGAGCTCCATTACAGGAGGGACCTGATAAGACTCTAGTGGTCCCACAGGCCTTGGCCAGTTCCTTCTGTGTCTTGCTCAGCATCAATACCCAATAAAGACTTATAATTCGAGGGAAAGAATCATAAACAACATTTATTAAAAATACATATTTTTGAGGCTCCTGGGTGGTGCAGTTGGTTAAGCATTTGACTCTTGGTTTCCGCTCAGGTTGTGATCTCAAGGTCATGAGATCAAGCCCCACGTAGGGCTCTGTGCTCTGTGCAGAGTCTGCTTGAGATTCTCTCTTTCCCTCTTCCCTGTCCCTCCCATCTCTCTAAAATAAATAAATAAAAATCTTAAAAAAATACGTATTTCCAGGCCCCATGCCAGATTTATGAGTCAGAATTTCTGGGAGTGAAACAAGAAAATAATTTTTTAGAGAAATATCCCTGGTGATTCATAGGCATATACAGTTTTGAGAAACATTTTCTTGGAGGATCACATTCCCTCCCAGGATTGCATTCAGGGCTGGCCTTTGGATTTGGAACTAAGCCAAAACCAGAAAGTAGAGGAGGGAGATGATTTTCCCCCTCTCATTCTCAGCTCTTGCCTTCTGAAGGTATAGAGTCAAAGTCTCTACAAATTCTTGACAAGTCCTTCTCCCCCAGAGAGATCATTCTGGTGTATAATCTGACCCAAACAGTTACTAGAGGAATCTGGAGAACAAAGTACTGATATGTATAGCATACTTGGATGAACAATTTTCAAGGAAAGTAAATTCAAATATGTTTGACATTGGATTAACAAGAATCTTTCTGTGCTGTCCAGTTTCTCAAAAGAAAGTCAGCAAAATAAAGTGCCTGAGCCTTAAGACATATTTAATACGTGTTGAGTAAATGGATATACATGTGAAAAAATCCTCTTGTCTCTCAAGTTCACTTTTAGGATTTTGAATTATCATTATTTTCTAAATATATAGGGATATTAGTGAATTAAAAAGTATTATTTAACAGAATGGAGAATAAACTAGGTTTTACTGCAATAGCTAATTACACTGTAGGAACTACTTTCAGTTCTTTCCCTTATAGTCTGTGACAACAAATTATGTAATTTACTTTCTTATGCTTGGTTTTATCCACCTCTCAAAATTTAGAGTCTGTGGTCATAAAATGAATTAAATTTATTGGTGATATGCACACATATATACATATATATAAGTCTCTTAAGACTATATCGAAAGTTCTATGTACTCTAGTATACATTTGCCTTCCTTTGAATGTCTTCTCTATCCTCTTGCTTGTTTTGGCACCAAAGGATCAATCACAGACAGCCTTTGAGTCCTGTTGCCACATAGCTTTTTGACTAGTGGGGGGGTGCAACTTGCACCCTTTTCTCTAAAGTAACTCTGCACTTAGTCTTAGACATTTGGAGTTAAAGAAAATTAGTTTGTATTTCTAATTAATAACAATAATAAATTGCTGATTATCAGAGTTCAAAGGCCAAAGTTTCCTGACAATGAAAACCTGAGAAAAAATTGACAAGCTGCTTCCAAAGTATCTATGAAAATACAAAAGACATAAGCCAGGCAAGGCAAACCTGAAGAAAAAAATTGGAGGACTTACCCTACCAGCTTTTAAGAATTATTCTAAGCTGAAGTCATTAAAGATGAGCTTATAGTGGCGTAAGGATAGACAAATAGATCAAAGGAGCTGAATAGAGGATACAGCGTATACAAATTACTTGCTTTTCAAGAAAGGAGCCAACAATTCAATGAGGAAAGGAAAGTCGTTTTAATAAAATGTGTCGGAGCAACTGGGTAAATATGTTAAAAAATAAACCTTGACCCGTCTTTCACAACATACACAAAACTAATTTTAAGGTGGGTCAAAGACCTTAATTTAAAAGTGAAACTGCAAGCTTCTAGAACTTTACTAACACTATAGCCACTAACGGACGTGTAGCTTCTCAACACTTGAAATGTGGCTAGTCCAAATTGAGATGAGCTCTAAGTGTGGGACATGCACTGATTTCGAAGACATAGTACCAAAAAAAATGTAAACTAGCTCATTAATGAAATCTATATTGAAGATTTTGAAATGATAATATTTCCTAAACCTGTGAATATGTTACTTTACATGGCAAAGCGCAATTCTGGATGGAATTAAAGTTGCTCATCAGCTGACAGGAGATTAACCTGGATTTTCCAGGTGGACCCAATGTAATCACAAGCGTTTTTAGAGCTGGAAGAGGGAGGCAAGAGGGGCAGAACCGGGGAGACACAGCCTGAGAAATCCTCAGTTTCATGCTGTTGGCTTTGAAAATGGAAGAATATCATAAGCACAGGAATATGGAAAGGCTCCAGCCGTTGGAAAAGGTAAGTGAATGGTTTCTACCATAGAACCTCTAGAAAAATCACAGTCCTGTTAACACCTTGATTTTTACCTAGTAAAGCCCCACTTAGACTTGTGGTCACCAGAATTATAAGAAAAGTTTGCGCTGTTTTAAACCATTAAGTTTGTGGTATTGTTACACGAGCGATAGGAAACTAATACAGATGTCCGTATGGAAAAAAATCAGCCTAGGCGGTTGTAGTCCTCAAGAAAATAACGCATATTCCCAAAAAGACCTACACCAAAACTTCTAAAGCAGCTTTATTCACAGAACTGAAATAACACAAATGCTTAGCACAGAAAAAAGGAAAGACAAATTGTGGTTTAAATCTCCAATGAATTATAAAACAGCAGTAACAGAAGGAAATTCAGATATATGCAGCAACATGGATGCATCTTAAAAACATTTGATTCAGCAAACGAAGCAGATATAAAAGACAGCATACTCTGTGATCTCTTCCATAAGCATTGCAGGAAGAGGCAAAGCCAATCTCTGGTGATAGAGGTTAGAATAGGGGTTACTGCAGGGGTAGGGGTTTATTAAGGGGAACAGCAAGAGGATACATTCCGGGATGATAAATGGATTTTATGTCTTGACCTGGGTACTGGCTACAGGTGTGGACACATACAGTAAAGTTCAGAAAGGGGCACCTGGGTGGCACAGTGGTTAAGCGCCTGCCTTCGGCTCAGGGCGTGACCCCTGCGTTGTGGGATCGAGCCCCACGTCAGGCTCCTCCGCTATGAGCCTGCTTCTTCCTCTCCCACTCCCCCTGCTTGTGTTCCCTCTCTCGCTGGCTGTCTCTGTCTCTGTCGAATAAATAAATAAAATCTTTAAAAAGAAAAGTTCAGAAAGGCTTATATATAAGATATTTATATTTTACTTTTGGTAAACTTCATCTTGATAGAAAAACCCCACTAAATTAAAAAAATGCAACTTTATCTTTTTGATGGGACTTTTTCCTTCTGGTCTGGTGGTGGAGGTGGGTGGTGGGGGAAAGGATGGAGGGAAACCCGGTCAGTTAGATGTTGCTATGGCCAAAGGAGGGGGAAAAAAAAAAAAAACAACAAAAAATGATTAAGTTGTTGTAGGGAAAGTCTAGAGGAAGGCCCAGCAAGACCTTCCCACCCAACTCTGCCTTTGCACCAACCCCCCAAGGAAGAATGAGAACTATGACAATAGTTGATGGCTTCTCTTTCCAGTTATCAGCTACGTCTTTTGGACTGGTGCTTTTCCAGTTGGTAGAAAGTGACATTTTCTTGTTGCTAATAATTTTAGTTGCAAGATCCAATTTTTACTTTGTTAAAAATCAAAGCACACCCAAGTTGCAGATCCTCCAAAAAGTGCCTAAATGACAAATCTGGGCTTTAATAAACATTTTTCCAGCCATTGCTTAATCAAAACCATGACACATGATGGGAATGTGGCTCATTTTGGTGCTAATTTCTGCCCTTATATCAATAGTGAAGCTAAGAGTAGTTAATTATATCTTCATAATCTTTCAATTGCCAGAAATCAACAAGAGCTTAGCCCCAGTGCTGTTAGCGCAAAAATTTCTGAGGCAGAATCTCCTTGCCTTTGCTGCTGTGTTTTTTTTTTTTTTTAAAGATTTTATTTATTTATTCAACAGAGATAGAGACAGCCAGCGAGAGAGGGAACACAGCAGGGGGAGTGGGAGAGGAAGAAGCAGGCTCATAGCAGAGGAGCCTGATGCGGGGCTCGATCCCATAACGCCGGGGATCATGCCCTGAGCCTAAGGCAGACACTTAACTGCTGTGCCACCCAGGCGCCCCTGTTACTGTGTTTTAAAATTTAGTGTAACTTAATTATGTTCAGCAAAATAAAAACATTTTTGATATTTGAATCCTGTTGATGAATCCTAACAAAGGCAGTTTGAGTTAATAATGTTGATAATTGCTTATCTACTTGCAAATAGATTCCTATTTTCCCAGTATTTATGCTTTTGTGTGGTAACCTATCATTCCTTAGACTGGGAGTGCTCTTAGCTCCTTTTCAACTTAGCTGGTCCCAAGTAAGTAAATTGAATGTGACCACCACAGGTGACCACATTAATATCCCGAGATCGGCCTTTGATTCTTTCTTTGCTTTATCCCTCCCATGCAATTAATCACCAGCTCTAATGATGCCAATTTATTTTCACTGTAGTTTCATCCTGTGTTTTAAGACATTGTGAGGGTAATGCTATTTTCTTGATTTTTTTTTTAAATTTTTACCCCCTCTATTTGAACAGCCATCCTATTTTTAATAATGCAGTTTCTCAAAGTTGAGGCATGAACATATTTGGCACATTAGAGAAGCTATAAACCAGCCAAAATTACTAAATTTCAACTTTGGCAGTTGGCAAGCTCAGGGAGGAAGCCAAGGTTTCCATAATGCAAGGCATTGTAGGCTGTGGTAAGAATCGTGTTTTGTTTTTGTTTCCCCTAAGAGTGATGGGAAAGTATAAGAGCTTAATTTGGAGCAGGTAAGTGAAATGATCGGAGTTGAATTTTCAAGAATCACTTGATGTGTGAAGACTAAACCACGGGGCAAGAGGGTGGAACATGGGGCATATCAGATGCTTCTGTGCCAAGGGAGACACGATCAGGGCAGGCCTATGCTGATGATGGTGAGGGTTGGTACCATCTGTGAAGTGCTTGGCACGCCCTGAAGCACACCTGATTTTAGACTCAGGTGCCGCCATGTCGAATGATGCCTGTAACTCGGTCAGGTTAGCCATGCGGAGGCAATCTGGGCGGAGCACTGGACTGGCACTTAGAAACCTAGGTTCTGGTGTGCCCTCTTTCCAGTAATGAGCTGTGGGCCACTAGCAAGTCCTTCTACCTCTCAAGGCCTCTGTTTCCTCACAGGTAAAATGAGGGAGCTGGGAAAGATTTTACTTAAGCATGTACCTTCTTCTCTGCGCATCTGATCAAATTTGTGATGTACCTGGAATCTGCACCCCCACTTCCCATCCCTCTCTCCTTCCCCACATCAGCACCCCCCCACCATCCCTTCATCACATGGGTATGTAGATCACACCCTAAAAAACTAAACATTGAAAGCCTGGCTGGAGTAGAAACACCATTGTGAGTACTGGCAACTGGAAAAGGATTTTTGTGCTGAACAGGATGCATGAACGCTGGCCAGGTTGCCTTTCTGTGCCTGCATGCAATTACCATAACAAGAAAGAAAGAAATAGGAAATAATTACTCCATTCTTCTTGCTGTGCCATGGAAGGAGAAATTAACAAAATCCAGAAACAGTTTATAAGTTACATCAAATCAACATAATGCTTTTTTTTTTTTTCCTGGGACTTCGAGGAGATCTAACTTGATGGTTTAGTTATTAATTTCTATTAAACTGAAGGGAAAATAAATGCATTGCATATGGTAAAACTATGGGAGCCTAGGCTTTTTAAGTGAGCTGATGTTTCCTGACTTCACCCTCCTCTGGTCTGTGGGCTGTGGGTATGCATCTTGCCTTCCTTGCGTTCCTTGCTGGGGAAGGAAAAGCCCAGTGTGGAGTGAACTCATTTGATTGGCCACCTTCTGTGTACTTGTTCCTGTTAGACGCTTTCAGCCTGTGAGCTTACCTGACTCTGATAAATTTCTGAGGTCTTATGCCCATTGTACAGATGAGGAACAGTGAGAGAGGCACCTCAGCTGTAACTTTTCAGAGGTTGTGTTGCTAAGGGCAGTTGAACTTCCTCTCACTTTGACCCATCATCTACTTCACAACTAACTCAAGGATGTTTCTTTCAGGAAAGTTGGACCTGTCCTCTCTGAGGCTTTTACCACATCCCACTGAAAGTGCTGAAAACAGCTTCGTTTATTCATGTGTGCATCTATTCCTTCATTCCGTGAGTACTGGCTACGTGCCATAATGCTCGATTTCCTCTCTCCTGTGATTACAGATGTCTTTGTTGAATTTTCTTGTTATTCCACTACAATCTCAAGGAAAAGAATATTAACTTTTCCAACTCTTCTTGTCAAAGGGTAGTTAAATAATTCCACAAATGGGAGCCAGGCGTGAATGCATTTGTTTTTAAAAAGGGAAACAGGTGTTAACTTATGGAAGGATAATGCATGGCTTCTCTCCTTTAAAAAAAAAAAAAAAGAGGGGGCATCTTTGAATACAAACCACTGGCTTTGCTATCCTTAAGTCTTAAGTAAAATGTTTTTTAAGATTGGTGACTTAAGAATAATGAACATTTTCATGGAATTGTATAAAATATCATACTGCATATTCCAAAAGAGACCAAATGGCTACTTGGATGAGTGATCTTAAAAACAATACATAATGCATGAATACTAGTAGAATATATCTTAGGCATTTCAATTTATTCTTTTCAAGCTGAGAGCTGTGATAGAATTGTTCTATGCTATGTCACCAAGAGTTTGCTACCTTCCTGAGCATTAGATTGTAGGAATCAAGCCCACTGTAGTGAATGTTGTCTTGAGTACATTCTGCAGCTTAGGGCATCCAGGTAGCAGTGCAGTAACTGTCCAAAAAATCTTGGTAAACTGATGTTTTATCACCCTTGAAATTCATAGTGTACTTCACTCTAGGAAAGTGTGAGCCAGAAGAATGTAAGTGATGGCCTTTGCAGGTGTTCACCTGGGGAAGTGGGCGTGGTGGTGTGGGCTGCCAACTGCAGATAGGAAATGGAGGTGTGGATTGTTTGGATTCCACGATGCCGAATCATTTAGCCGCAGAATAACCAAATGTCCCCACTGGGCGCTGCATCTTTACCTAGGGCCCCGTGCTGGGACATTTCTTTAAAGCAGATATATATTAGCTGTTTTCACTGAACCAAAAACCAAAACCAAGCATGATCATAATATATCTAGAAATGTTCCAAGATGAGCTGATGTTGGTTGAGGCGAGAGGTGAGAGTTCAAGGTATGGCTTGGTTCCTTCTAAGCCCTTTTCTTCTTAAGGATAGATGGAGGGAGACCAACAAGATGGAAGCATTTCTGTTCCTGAAAGAGGAGTTACGTTCCCGTCCCCTAGATGGAAGGTACATCGAGACCTACATGAAAGTTCTTAAGACCTTCCCCCCAAACTGAGTTTGTTTTTTAGTACACTAAAAAAAGAAGCCCCATCAAAAGCAAAAAGCCAACTTCCCTGTTTCCTGTCATGCACAAATACAGTTGTTTCAAGGACTTGATTTCTCACAAAGTTGTACTGGTGGGGAAGGGCGGTCACTATTCTCACAGGCATCTTTTGGGGAGTTTTTATTTTATGGCACCTTGATTGTAAAGCTTTATTATCTTGTGGCTGCTGTTGGGGAATAATGCTTTGTTTGGATTGTAAAATCTAACTTGGTATTTCTTAAGCTTTTTATGCTATTTACGGTGACATCCAAGTTTGGGAATTCAATATTCTTTCCGTTTTTGACTGGCTAAAGAAACTCTCCTAGCTTACTCATCAGTAAAAGATGATTTGTGGTGAGAGAACACTAAAGAAATGGATCACAGGAAACTGGGTTGGCCTTTGGTTTTTTTTTTCCCCCCCCAGGCATGTAGAAAACTGAACTCTGTATATGGCAAATCTAAGTCCTCTTGGCTTAAATCTCTCCCCTGTAGCAAATGAGAGGCATCATAGTCCAGTTGTTACGTGCATAGAGCTTTGAGCCAGACTGCCAGGCTTTTAATCCCAGCTCCACTGCTGGTCGGCTGTGTCACCTTGGATATAGTATTGAACCTCTCTGCACTTAAATTCATTCATCTGTTGAAAAAAGGGGGGGGGGCAATAGTAACTTCACAGGATTGTTGTAAAGATGCTGTAAGTTGATGTATGTGAAGCACATGGAGTAGTGCCTGGCACAGAGCAAGGGCTCCTACCTGTCGGGGCTAGAATGTCATTATCTCCTCCCAACCTCCGTTAGTGTCAGGTCGTCTCCCCCAGCCTTCTACCAGCTGTGTCATTAACATGATTCCTCACATGGCTTGACTGTGCTACGACTTTGTTATTGCCGCTCGGTGTTCCTTCCAACTTCACTCTGAGTTCACATCCACTTAGTTTTAAGAGATGAATAGTCATCTGTCCGTTCTGCGTACTTCAAATGAGAGGTTCGTGAATAGGCAGTAAACTAACTTAAAAGACTATTATTGGGGAATAGGAGAATGTCTATACCTCATGTAAATCAATTGGTGGCTCAGGGGGAAAAGACTAAAAGATAAAGTAATGGCCTTAAGAAATTAGTAAAGTGATGGATTACCGGTTTGCCTTTGGTTTTCCAGTTCTAGAGATGATTCTCCTTGGTCTGAATCAAGAACAAAAAGTACAGTTTTGGGTTTTTTGGTTTCTTGGATTTTTGTGGTGGTGGTGGTTCTGTTAGCATTGTTCTATCCGTTTTACATAAATGAATGCACTGAAAAGAAGTAGCACTTAGATTTTTTGCAAGGTTAAGGTTGATTTATTTCTGAACTGGTTCAAGAAGTCATTTTCTAAAACAGCTCTGAGGTCTATTTGAGTTTTCAAACTTTCTCTTGAAAAGATTGCCACTGTGCAATAAAATCACAGGGTTCATTGAAACCTCTCCACATTGAAACTAAATAAATATTGCAGTGTAACTGTGGGCTGGAAAATAAGACCTCTTGAGGTCCTTAACGGCAAGGCTGGGAGAGGCACCGGGCCAACTCTGAACATCTACTTGAAGCTTTGGGTATGTATTTCAAATTAAGCTAGCAGCTTTGGAGATCTGGTTTGTTTTTATTCTTGGTTATGTATTCCAGCCTTATTCAAACGGAAAAAAGAAAAGTTAATGTCTTCCATAAAAGCCAAAAGCTTCTGGAACTTCTAATAGCTTTTATTAAACATCACAACAAATGAAATGTAAATGAATAAGAAACAGATGTATTTCCCTGCTCTTGAAATGTCTATGAATTTTAAAATTAGGAAAGTTGGAAGAAAAAAGATCTGGTGAGAGATAATAAATCGATCACGACTGTACTACATTATCTGATAATCAAAACATTCTTCTCGAACATAAAAGATCAATTTCTAATGAATTCTGAAGTTTGAGTTTGTTCCAGGATCCCTAATGTTAAAACACTGTTAGGTTACTTTAAAAAAAAATTTGGTGATGTTTGCTAAGGCAGTGTGTATTCCTAGAGCAATTAATTTCTTTTTTGTCCTATTTGACAACACATTCAGCATTGACTACACACTCTGTTTTACTGCACCTGAGTGTTGCTATAAAATTACCTAAATTATACATGGCCACAAGCCGCATGGGACTATGCACGCATAATTTTCTGTCACCAGATCGATAAGATAAGGGGGAAGATCCTATACTTAAAAAGGTGGCAGAAGCAGGGAAAAATGAATTGAAAATGCTGTGGATATTTCGTGAAAAATTGAGTTCAGAATCTAGTTGATTTTCCAAGGCCACAGATGAAAAGAGGCAACACTTGGTGACAGTCCCACTGCTCATTGAGGAGTTGGGGATAGGAAGAGTTGATCTAGATGCCAGGTCCACTGTGCTTGCTCAAATCCAGATGAATATAGAAAGCAGAAACTCTGCTATTAAGTTTGTGGTTTCTGTGCTCTTGTTCTGGGTGAGATAACTGCTGCTTAGTCACAAACATGGACATTAACTGTCAATAGCAAGTCAGAGTATGGACAACCTGGTGGTAGAAACACCAAGGATGGTCTGCTGGATCAGGAAGGAATTTATTTCTCATTGGACTCTTCAATCCAGTTTCCCTGGCCTTTGCCCTCAGGGAGCTTCTCCTTCCCTGAAATTCAGGTGTGATGGAGACTAACAGGCACGCGGAGTAACACACTGACTGAATCCGCCTGGACTAAAGTAGAACATGACGGAATATGCCATCCCCAAAAATGCCACTTTGGCATATGGATTATTTGGTGCCACAGGCACTTGAAAAACTGCAAATGCGGGCGCAAGCTTTTTCTCAACTCTGTCATCTCTCTGACAGATCCTCCAAAAAGAAATCGCTTGTCATAAATCTCCTCCCTCAGAGTTTCATCAACGGGGGAAGAGAGACTTTTATCGCTAGAGAGAAGTCAGGTCCACACCACATCCAGAAAGATTATCATACCTACGATCTGTTCTTCTAAGGAGCCATTCATCTTTCCTAAAAATCATTTACTGTCCTCTAAGAACCTCTCAGATCTGCCCCCCATCCCCAATTAAGATGATACTTAGGTCTGAATTCTAAAGCACCTTGGGGAGTTAATCATTCTCCCCCAGGTGTCCCCTATATATCCATGAGGTAATACATTAAGAAACGTCTATTTATTTCTCTTCCATTAATCAGTCTTTTATTATAGGGTCCCAGCTATGAATTCAGAAGACTAGAGGGAAAACTATTCAAATGTATAAGTAATCATGCCTTGAGGTGCTGAAGACCTCAGTGCTTCACATGATAGTATTGAGGACCACCCCAGAGAATAATTCTTGATGCTCCCCAGTGATCTAACTGGTCCCAGTATCCACTCAAAAGCATTTTTATCTGTTCTGCCCATTCCTCCACTTAGCTTTGTTTGGATAAATACTTGGCCTGCTACTGAAAAAGTTAAATACGGGTATTTTAATTCCTAATCTAGCTATTCCACTTGATGAAATGCTCCTACTTAGTGCATCTGTCATTTAAAATCTTTTTCATCTCTTCCATATTTCACCAAGTTTTAACTTTTTCATCTTCTCGTAGAGAGGGGTTACATGGGCTTTGGAATCACATTATTTAGTAATATTTGGCCTGTAAAATTTTATATTGGTCAAGTCATAGGGTAGAGGGAGTTTTCTGTCATATTGACATGGTTGACTTCCTTTTTTTTTTTTTTCTAATTTATTTTTTATTTGGTGTGTAGATGGGGCATGTGCGCTCACTAGGCAGGTGTGAATGGCCATAGAGCCCTGCAAGCATTTCCAGTCTGGTTAGATTCTCAAGAATTTCTCCCCTGCCCTTTGCTTTGGGGAGATAGCCTATTCTTTTTAAGATTCTCAATTTCTGCTTATTAGTGCATGTTTGTATGTACAGCAGAGTTTTTAAGGTTTTTTTTTTATTGTAATATTCACCTGGCGGCAAGATTACAACAGGACCTGTAATAGCCTTAGCATCCAGACATCAGAGCCTTCTAATGTCTGCCAAAAGGAACCAGCTTGACTTAGCTCTGTTGGCATTGTACTATCATCCCTCTCTACAGTCTAATTGTGCAACACATTTATGTAGATAGTCAAGTCTTTTATTTATTTATTTATTTATTTATTTATTTTTAGATTTAATTTATTTGACAGAAAGCACAAGTAGGCAGAGCAGCTGCCAGAGGGAGAGGGAGAAGCAGGCTCCCCACTGAGCAGGGAGCCCAATGCGGGGCTCGATCCCAGGACCCTGGTAACACAACGTGAGCCAAAGGCAAATGCTTAATTGACTGAGCCACACAGGTGCCCCGATAGTCAAGTTTTTTAAAAATGTGAAGAAACCCACAAGAAACTCTGTTTAGGGAAAACAAAAAACAAACAAAACAAAAAAACCCTTACAGGTGTACATGAAGATACTAAATGGCATACAATTTCCTTAATAAAAGTTTTGAGAGGCATGAGCACCACTGTCCTCCCCTCCAGCAACACAGGAACCCAGCAGAAGAAATAATGACATGGGTGAGGGTGGAGAGGTGATGTGAACTTCAGCTAGAAATTCTCATTCTGCCCTTTTACTCCATTCCCTTGAGGGTCAGGAGTCAAAGCTCCTGATGGCATTTGGCTTCCTGGTAAAGTCTGAAAGATGTACTTGGCATTTGCTGAGCACAAACAGCACACCAGCCTCTGCTGGCCAGATCAATAGACCCATAACCATGTGAGAAACGCGAATGCATTTCTGTAGAGGGTGCAGCTGTGGGCCTGGAAAATGTCCACTGTCAACAATAAGGAAGCCAAAGAAAGTGGTTAAAGAAGGATGAATCTGGCTTGATCTTCACCCAAGTTTATCAAATAGATCCCTTTCACTTTCAGGGAAAGTTTGGGCCTGTAATTCCTATCTGTAGATCATGCCTTTTGTGGGAGCTGAAGTGGTGCATAATAATTCTTTTCTAGGAAGTCGCCCAGAGATGTTTTCTGAGTATCGTTTTTAATTCTCTTAAAGAAATGTCTGTGCAAATAGAAGTGACCTCTCTCGGCTTAATTTCTGGAAGGATCAGAAGTTGTAGGGTAAAAATGTGTTTTTGCATTGATTTATTCAACAAACTTATTGACTGCTTGGTGTAGGACAGGCATGAAGAATGAAACATAGCCCCTGCTGTATGGGAGCTTGCAGTTTGGTGAAAGAGATGCCTGTCACCCCTTCTAGAAACTTTGAGATTGGCTAATTATCCCACCAAGATAGCTCATAGGAAACCGAATAGCACGATCTTCTCATCACCATTACTAATAAATTCTTACAAGCCACCATAATACACACTTCTTTTTTCTTCAAGTTTTCTTTATTCATTTTAGAGACGAAGAGTTTGTGAGTGAGGGAGAGAATGTTCAAGGAGACTCCCTGCTGAGTGTGCAGCCCAATGCAGGATTCCATCTCATGACCCGTGAGATCATGACCTGAGCCAAAACCAAGAGTGGGGTGCTCCACTGACTGTGCCAGCCAGGTGCCCTAACTAGAATACATACTTCTACTTAAAGTGTTTTGTGTGATATTTGAAACATCCATTTCTTTAGAAAGTTCTAAGAGTTTTGACAATATAAGAAGTGTTTGTAAATTAAACTTCAGCTTTGAGACTTAGGTAACCCTGAGTGGAATGTATAAACGCTGTAGTAATGGGTAGATATATCTGTTCATTTGAAACAAGTGTGAAAGGATTGATTACCATCTACAGAAACATAAACCTCTCCCATTCTAAACAGGATGACCCTTTTTCACCAATTACTGACTGGGCAGGAGGCTGACATGGAAGAAAGTCCTACCATTCCTTTGGAAACCTGACATTTTTCAACTATTGCTCATGAGCAGATTGAATGAGGATGAGAGAAACGCACACATATATGCACACACTTGCACACACAGAATAATGAAAACTGTAAGGTAACAAAGTTCACTGGGTATAAAGAAGGATTATGTAAAAGTCAGAAGGCTGACCCTTACTATAATTCTCAAGGTAAATACAGTCAATATTCACAGTTACCAAAAAGCTAGTGAACATTTTTTCAGTTTAAAGATTTACTTATTGGGTGCCTGGGTGCCTCAGTTGGTTAGGTGTCTGCCTTCAGCTCAGGTCAGGATCCCAGGGTCTTGAAATTGAGTCCCACATGCGGCTCCCTGCTCAGTGAGGAGTCTGTTTTTCCCGCTGCCCCTCCACCCCACTTGAGAGCTCGCTCTCTATCTCTCTCTCTGTCTGATATAAATAATAAAATGTTTCTTAAAAATAAAGATTTATATATTTCACTTTTTTATTTTTTTAAAGATTTCTTGTAAATACCCAAAAGGATAGCATGACAATGTCAAGTTCTAAATATAACAAAGTTATTAATAAGCGCAATGTCCTTTACAGGATCACTTATAAAACCTATGGCTTGTGTTCAGGGATTTTGCCTTCCAGCACAATGGAGTAGACCTCTTTTTTCCTTTATGTACAACTAAAATCTGTGAACATATCAAACAAATTTAGGAAGACTCTGAAAGCTGGATATAAGAAGGCAGACTGCCTAGAGACCTTAGAACTTGAGGCATGACAGTACAGTAAAGTCGTTGGGTGTTCTTTTTGCCTCATAACGCAAATGAGTGCAGACAAAATACAAAATGGGGACAGAAGCATGCTGTCTCTCTAGCCTGAAGACTAGGAAAGGGGCAGTCTTGCAAGACAGAAAACTTTAAGGAAATAAATGCTCTAATTCAGCTAAATACCACAGAAAAAACAGACTTCATCCTCATCCAAGCCTGCAAAGGCTGAGCGCTGAGCCTAGATCCTCCCTCATAGGTCATAATCTGGTGCTCCAGCACCCTTCAGAACGGCATCAGAGAAGGCCAGGTAGAGATCAGGGACTTTTATTCTTGCTAGCTGGTAGTGTGCCCTTTCCTGCCCACTGTGTCAATGGGGGCCACATGGGAGTTAAAACATTTCCACCTGACTGGCAGTAACAAGGAGCTCTCTCCACCTTGGGTATCAGTGGAGCCTAATCAGGGAACCTACTCTTCAACCTCCACTTGGCAATAATGGAAAAATAATTCATTAGAAAAGAGGAGAAAGAGATATTTTACTAAAGAGAATATACAAATGGGCAATAAGTACATGAAAAGATGTTCAACATTATTAGCCATTAGAGAAATACACATTAAAACTACCATGAGCTATCACTATGTGCCTATCAGAATATCTAAGTAGAACCTAATGACAAAAATAACGCTGATAAAGATGAGGGGAAGCTGGATCACTCCTAAATCATGGGTAGGAATGCTAAGCCACTTAGGAAAAAAGTATGGTAGTTTCTTAAAAAAACAGACATGTCCTTACTATATGACCTACTACTCCTCAGTGCTTATCTCAGAGAAATGATGATGCATGCTCACATGTAATCCTGTACACAAATTGTAGCAGCGAATGTCTATTGGTAATAGCTAAAAGCTGGAAACCACCCCTGTGCCCTTCAATGGATGAATGATCAGACACTGAGGTATGGTCTGTCCATACTGTGGATATTACCCAGCAATTAAAAGGAATAAGCTACCGATACATGGAACAGTCTTGACCAGTGTCCATGATCAATCTCTTTTTTCTGAGTGTGGAGGGGGGAAGCAATCTCAAACGATTCTATATTTTATGATTCCATTTATATATTAATATATTATATTAATATATTCAATATAATAATATTGAAATAATAACATGATAGAAAGGGAGAACAGATTGGTGGTTACTAGGCTTAAGGGGGTGGGAGTGTCCCTACAAAAAAGGCAGTATTGTATAGATGATTCTTGTGGTAGAGGAAATGTTCTTTGTCTTGACTGAAACAATGCCAATATGCTAATTGTGATATTGTACTGTATTTTACAAAGTCCAACACTGGGGGAAATTTTGTAAAGGATATGCAGGATCTCTCTGAATGATTTCTTACAAGCTACACTTCACTACGTGAATCCACAGTTTCCTTAAAATAAAAAAAAATTAAAAACTTGAGGTTTACAGTTCTGATAAAAATGGTATATAGGGTGTTTCCTTTATGAATTTAGATCTAGTTTATGAAAAGCCAGGGTTTAAAATATGGCTATAGATAAATACAAAATTCCTATATTTGACAACGTATAAGTATTAGACATGAATTTGCAAATACCTATTACAGGAACTAGTCATTCCATACCAAAGCTGGATTAGGAAAGATCTCACCCTTCCTCCCACTCTAATGTGAAAATTTCCTTTTCCTGTGGGATATGAACAGCTCCAAGGTCACTGACAATGAGGTTTAGTCCTCAGGGCCTCTTGTAGCACTTGGAAATGTTGCCTTTCTGTTCTTGAAAAGGATGCCCTCTCCAGACAGAAAATTTGCCAAAAAATATCTTTCTGGGCAAACCATTTTGACAAAGGCTTCACTTCCTCCAGACAGTGCAGCCCTGAGCCGAGACACTAGGTTTGGCAAGCAGAGCTGAGGCCAGTTTTCAGCCCCCATCTCTCTCCCTTGGCTTTTACCCTCCTGTAGGTCAGTCTGCACAATCCTATGAAGCAGCACTGAGTCCTTCCTGCAGACCCAAGGCCTCCTTTTTGTGCTGTTGGCAGAGGGAAGAGCACCGTCCTAGGGAAACAGGGCTCTTAAGACCTCTTTCCTGTAGCAGTGTTTCACACCTGGATGTCAGCCTTCTCTATTCTGGGGGTTTCTGCAATAGAGGTTCAGAAAGAAGTGGGAGAGGGAAGCTAATATTTACTGAGTACCTTCCATCTGGGTACCTGTAAATTTTCATGGTGTTTTACAAACATTCTGTGGCATTTTAGGATCCTTCCTTAGCAGACGAGACCACTCAGGCTCAGAGAAGTGAAAATGATTTGTTAAGCCCACCCATTTAGGAGAAACAGTTGGATTAAAGTCTAGGACCACCTGACTTCAAATAAAAAATGACTTCACTGTGTCCCTAGAGGTCCATCCTGGATTCTTGGCCAGCTACAGTCAGAGAAACTCTGCCATTTAGGCAGTTATTAGCCTTGACCTTGATGGGGTGAGTGCCAGAGAGTTTAAGAATACAATTACCAACTGGAAGGCCCTCCTGGGGAGGAAAGTTGGACTTGGCATGATAAAGTTTGGTGTGAGTCCTTACTCTACTTGGCTATAGTATGAACTCAGGCTGAGGCCAATACATTCTGAGAACTTGAAAAAAAGAACCCTGAAAGTCCAAAAGAAAACAACAACAACAAAAAATGAACCCCGGGGTAGACCTGAAGAAATCATGAGACTATAAAAAATCCAAGGAAATTTTGGTTGTGCAATTGAATAAATTGTATATGTTTCTAAGTGCAAACATTTTAAAATAGAGTAGATGAAATTCCTTTAGGAATTCAAAAAACTATATAGCTGATGGACACAAGATTGATATTTGTGCTTGAGACACTTTTGTCCAAATAAAACTTCTGAGTTAGAGGCAAAATGAGGCACAATAAAGATACAGCATCTCAGCCTCTACAGCCCTTGGAAATGGCCAAAGTCCCAAACAAAATCTCCCCTGTGCCCTATTTATAACCACAACTCGACCAGTGTGTTAGTAATTTTTTTTAAATTTGGATTACTGGTGTTTTTTTTATCTACATTTAAAGATTTTTACGTTTGGAGATATTTAAATACTTACTATATTTTAAAGAAATATTTATTCTCAAGGATTAATTTCCCTCATTCACACTTAGTTACATTATGAGTTAACGAAGGTTTGGTGGACTACCTGGGAATCCAGCCAGCATTTGTGAGATTGTTTCTAAGATAACATGCATTCCCAGTTCCCAATACCCTAGTTACAATAAAACACTGCACACAATAAGTATTGTCAAGTCAACTATTCAATGAACAACAGTAGAAAATACTAAGTCACTCTGTTCTTCAAGTCTTGTTTTTCCTTCCCCAAATTATAATTTTTCTCTTGTCAACTTGATCAACACTCCTTAGGCTGAGCTTTTTGTTCTAGTGCATAGAAAAACTAGAAAGGAATATGAAATCTTCGGTTCAAACGGTGGGGAAAAAATTTAGTGGCAAATGTCCTTTTACTAGAATGACTTTGGGAAGGTTTTCTGCCTTGAGTGAAGTAGTCTGTCTGCACATGTATTTGCAGAAACATACCCATGGCTTGTAGGAAGTGATCCACATTTTGGAGTGACTCATCTGTGATTAACCATCAAAGGCATTTTCAAAGTTCGCATTTGAATAACTGCTTTGAATAAGTTGAAAGGTAAGGGTTAGCTGAAATTTTTAGCTGCCACTCACTTGATGACAGAGCTCCGCACACGCTGAAGTGTAAGTCTCTTTCTCTGAGTACGCCTTGACAGGCATGCACCTCCATCTCCTGGAATAGGAACAGCTCCCACCTCAGAATCAGCCCAGGAGCAGGTATCAAAATGCAATTTCTAAGGTGGACCTCAACCCACAAGTGGGTGATGTTGCTTTTGTTGATAATTTATGTTCAGGAGCCAAGGGAGTCAGACTGAAGGCTGTGAAGAAGAGGTATTTTTATAGATAAAAGTAGGGGAACAATAGAATTCATACTGGCCAAAATAGAGCTCAAACATTCAAGAAATGCACATGGAGGACACACTATCATTACAGTAATGGCTCAGTACATCACATTTGAATAGCACTTTACAGTTTATAATATCTTTTAAACATAGAGTAAGGAATCTCACAACAAACCTAGAACAATTCCGTTAGGTATACTTGACAGTAATGACATTTTTACAAAGGATTTTTATGGCTGGTTAAAGCATTTGTATGACTGATAAAATTTTTAAGCATTATCTTAAAGTGAAGCTCTTTTCCTTTTGGAGTAGAGAAAGAGTGTGTCATAACACCAAAATAGTACTGGTCCAAAGTAAAAACTTAAAAGAATTCATGAAAGAGACCTCATGTCCAGTGACTTGATGCAAATCCAAGTGCAAATCTAAGACTTGAGTTCCTAGTTCCAAACCCATAACTCTAAACTAGATAGCCTTGCAGAAGTCACTAACTTGTCATTGCCTCAGTTTTTTCCTCTGTAAAATGATAAAAATGAAAACTAATCCCATATAGCTGTACAAGTTATTGCTTACTCCAATTTTGTTCAACAGATATCTCTGGAATCCCTACCGTGTTCCAGATGCTATTTTTTGCATTGAAGGTTCTGTAGTAAAAAATGTTCAAGACCCTGCAGTGGAGCTTAAATTCTGGATAAAGAGAATCAATTACTAGATGAGTATGTTTGTAAATGGTGTTAAAGAAGTATGGGGAAAAGTGGGGAAACAGGACAGAGGCAGCGTGGGAGTAGGGGTATATAAAAGGGTGGTCAGGAAGACTTCACTGATCAAGTAATATTTAGGCTGAATCCTGACAAGATGGAAGCAAGCCAAGTGGCTCTCTTGGGGAATAGCTTGCCATGCAGAGGAAATGACAAGTGTTAAGTCCCTGAGGCCAGTGTGGTGAAAGTGAGCAAGTGGGACAATAGTAGTTGCTTTTGTTGATAATTTATGTTCAACTTATGTTCATCTCCAGTAGGAGATGGTAGCAGTCCAGAGTTTATAAAGATTTCGAACTTCATTCTCAGTGAGCTGAGAAGCCATTGGAAGGTTTTAAATAGAAAAGGTATAGTTCGGTGTTTTAAGGAGTACTCTAGCTCACGGCTGTATTTTCATGTTACAGTTACTAATGTAACTTCAGATTCTCCATTAATCATACTAAAAGTAAAAATTATAGGTAAAATGCATTTTAGTAATATATTTTGTTTAGACCAATATATCAAAATAGTATATTTTCAATGTGTAAAAAACTATCATTAATAGCATAGTTTATGTTATTGTTTTGTTTTTTTTATACTAAGTCTTGGAAATTTGTCATGTATTTTACATTCAAAGCATGTCTCAGGGCTGCACACATTTCAAGTGCTCAATAGCCATACATGGGTAGTGGCTACCTTATTGGGTACCACGGGTCGAGTATCTGTGTTAAGAATTTACAGTGGCCCCATACACTGCTGGTGGGAATGTAAAATGGTACGGTCATTTTGGAAAATTGTTCAACAGATCCTAAAAAAAAAAGTTAAATTTAGAGTTAACATGGGACCCAGAAATTCTACTCCTAGGAATATACCTAACAGAAGTGAAAACGTATTTCTTGCAAAAACTTCATTGCGAATATAAACCTCAGCACTGTTCACTAGAGTGAAATGATAGAAACAATCCAAAAGCCCATCAGCCAATGAATGGATAAACAAAAGGTGGTATATCTATATGATGAAATGTTAGAAGGAATGAACTGGTGATTTTTGATACAATGTGAATAAATGTTGAAAATATTATGGTAAGTGAAAAGCGAGACACAAAAGACAAATATGATATGAATCCATTCATATGAAATCAACAGAGTAGGCAAAATGATAGACACAGAAAGTAGATTCCTGATTGCTGGGGCGAGGGGTGGGGAGACTGTGAGCAGCAACTTGTAATGGGCTGGGGTTTCTTACTAGAGTGATGAAAATGTTTGGAACTGGATAGTGTTGATGTTCACAGAACTTTGCGAGTATGCTAAAAACCACTGAATTGTCCACGTTAGAAGGGTGAATTATATGGTATATAAATTATTTCTAAACTGAGAAAAAAAGATTTTAAGTTTCATGAGGGCTGGTGGGGGCATGGATGAAGCACGGAGGTCAGTTAGGAAGCTGTTGCAATAGTGCTGGGAAGAAATAAAAATGATTTGGGCCAGAATAGTAGCAGTGCATGTTGTGAGACACGGCAGGATTCTGGGCAGAGTTGGAAAAGTAGAACCACACACTTTTCTGATGGACTTTTGTCTGGGAGTCTGCCAAGATGGAATTTCCATTGCCAGTTTGGGGTATGAGGTTGGAGAAAAAATTAGTGGTAGTTACAAATATAACCTTGGCTTTGGATATATGTTTGAAGTGCCCATTAGACATCTACACGGGGATATTGGGAAGTAGCTGGATATGCAAATGAGGAATGAGGGGAAATGAGAGCTGGAAAAAGAAATGTGGGCATCAACACTATGTAAGTGGTATTTAAAGCCATGAGATTGGATGGAATCACTTAGGTGATTTTAGATACAGCAAAGAAGAGCTGTAAAGCCTGAGTCCTGTTTTACTCCCATGTGTGGGGGTCAGGGAAATGAGCAGTTTGTAAAAGCGACAGAGAAACAGTGGCCAGTTAGATAGAAGAATCAAGAGTGAATGATGTTCTGAAAACTACATAAAAGAAGTGTTGAAAGGGTCAATGATCCATAACCTCGAATCCTGCTGCTAGGCCAGGTAGCATGAGGAGAGCGACCATTAGATCCGGGAGCGCAGAGGTCATTCATGACCTCTGTGGTCAGGCTGAAAGGAGTTTGTATTGGGTCAGGAAAGAATGGAAGCATTATTGTAAATGGGAGCAGAAAAATAGGCCTGTAGACTAAAGGGAGATAGGGTCACATTATTGTTTGAAGGTAAAAGTAATCCTCTATTCGTATGCTGATGTAGATTACCCAGCAGAGAGAGAATAGTCAAGACTCAGGAGAGGGAAAATTGTTGGAGTGTCATTGAAATAATGAATGTAAAAATACTTGAAATACTTAGAAAAGTAAGTAAAAGCAAATATATGTTGTGGCCTTTAGAAGGTTTTCCTCTTGATTCTGTTTTAGAGGAGCGAGTTGGGGAGTCAGCAGCCTCACGTGCATCGCTCAGGTGCCCCCCACCCCCATCCAAACTCCAAAATATGCTCAAAGTGAGACACAGTTTGACCCACTGAGAAAGCGTGGTGGAGGCCCTTGCATGAGGTTGAGAGGAGAAACCAAGTGGTTGTAGAGGCCCCAGATGTGCAAGGGAAGCAACGCAGAATGGCTTGAGTATGCGGGTTGTCAGCAGGAGATCAGAAGACCTTCTGTCAGTGAGCTCAGCCACAACGGTGGCACGTCTGAGGTTTCATGAGACATTCTTCTACAAACCGAAGTATCAGGCTATTCCTGAGGATACTGGAAACTGTTCATCAGCCATTTCCCTAATGATTACAAAACGGCAAACCCTTTCCAAGACTCACAATAAACCAGCGGCTTAGGTCAGGAAATAGTTGTAAATTCTCCTGGGTTATCTATTGCCATTTTCTCTCTCGTTATCCATGAAGTTGGATCAAGTCCATCTTTGATTTCAGCTGAAGGAACTGCATTGCTGAACTCAAGTAAGGGCCAGCTAGTTCCCACAAAAGCCCTGGAAATGGTCAGGGTTCCGCTCAGACTTTACAGGGAGGGAGCCCGGCATTTCTGCCACATTCCCCAGAGGACTTGAATTCTGTAAGCTCGATAGCAACCTTCTGTGATGAAACACAATTCAGATGCTCTGAAAGGAAAGGCTTCTTGACCTGATTTTTGTCTCCAATGATCCATGTTCCCCTTAGGAGATTTCGAGGGAGAGGGGTCATTGATCCTTGCTTAGCAAATTGTCCTAGGTATCATTTTTCTTAATATTCCTTAGTATAGTTGCAACCAGGTTGAATGTTCAAACCAGACTACTGATAGCAGAGTATAACCAAAAGGAAGTAAGCTTAAATAAACCAAAGAGAAGTAACCTATATACTCTGAATTAAAAGGCAAGATATTTGAATTTTCAGCTTCAAGTCCATGAAGTGATTGGTGCCTCCCTACCTAACCTCCAGGCTGCTCACAAGTTAAAAAAAGAAATGATGTCTTTAATATCTTGTTCCTTGAAACACATATAAGAGTTTTGAAGTCTGGTCCTATGAGGTCAAGATCTGACAAGCTACAGGAGTTCCCTACGTGACTAAGATTTACTGCTTGGATACCACCTATGTCACCACCAGCGTTGGGTTATTTTAATATTGTCTACCTCTAGGGAAAGAAAGGAATTTGTAAAAGAATAGGATAAGCTTGAGGTGCCTATTCCAAATTCTCATGCCTCCTCTGTAAAATCAAAACTTTATTCTCCATTTACTGCCTGCTACCCAGCCCCTAAAATAAACATGCACCAGAAGGGGGAATGAAGCATGAGAGACTATGGACTCTGAGAAACAAACTGAGGGCTTCAGAGGGGAGGGGGGTGGGAATGGGATAGACTGGTAATGGGTAGTAAGGAGGGCATGTATTGCATGGTGCACTGGGTGTTATACGCAACTAATGAATCCTTGAACTTTACATCAAAAACCAGGGATGTACTCTATAGTGACTAACATAATATAATAAAAAAACATTAAAATAAAAAATAACACGCTAACAAAATTAGAACAAGTGGGGCAGTGAAAGGTCTCAGTGACTGAACACCGTCCAGTTGTCTATCTACTCCTTGACTGGCTTGTGGATTCCTATTTGCCCATCAGCCATGCCTGGGTAGGTATCTCATTCTAGATACTCTGAAAAGTAGTAGGTCTTCTGTATGCCCTGCTGAGTGCTTTCTTCTCTTCTTTCTCTGGGGTGCTGAATGGGAGTTTTAGGTGGTGGTCATAAAGGATAATATGGAAGCTAGCTTGGAAGTGGACCTGTAACTTGGATCTTCAAACACTAGGAAAGAATAATGACACTATTATGCATTACTAAGTTGATTTTTCTCTGACCCTAGAACAAGTTGTTAAGACTATCTGGAGTATACATAATCATGCCTTGAGGGCTTTGGGCTATCTGCACATAGTTGGGGAAACAGATGCAAAGAGTGGCCTGGTGGTGCTCTCTGGGTTCCAGAAGATGTAGCAGTACCTAGAAGGAGCTCATTATATCCAGAAGACATGGTGTTATCAGGATCAGTTGGCTAGAGCAAGAGAAAGACATGGTTCTTTCTACATACAGTAGAACCCGCAGACTGATTGGTTTTATTCATTAGCCTATGTGGAACATCCCTGGGACACCCAGAACCACTCTGAGGAGACATTTATAGGAAGTTAGAGTTATAAATACCATGGGAAGAGACGAACCAGAAAAATACAGATTATGCTCAGAAATAACTCTGTCTCACAATGGATTTGAGGAAGCAGAGGGACCAATTAGGAGGTTGATGTAGTAATGAACATGAGAGAGATGTCAGCCTCAATTAGGGCAATGACAAAGGAATTGAGTTAATAGGGTATTTGTAAGTGCTACTCTTGAATTAGAATTGACAGAAGTTGGTGACTGACTGGGTGTGGGGTGTGACTGATCAGATATGCTGAGGCAGAAGGCCCTGTCCAGGATGATTCCCACTGTCCTAGCTGGGATGTCATAGAGGAACAATGCCTTCCTCCCATGTTTAGCACCTTGTCAGCCACATGCATTCTCACTGGATTGTGAAACAGCATTCTCTGTATCCTTAAACTCCTAGAGGTGGTGCTACTTTTCTTCCATAAGAAGATGTGCTCTGCCATAGGGATGACATGGATTTTGTTTCTTGGGCAGAATGTGAAGAGTTTCCAGAGCCAGCTTTACTGCTAGCTTAACCTGAACGTCCATAATGCCTGGTGAATCAGGGCCAAGTAATCCTCCTTGCCTATACTGGAGTCCTGCTCTGGTTACCTAATTCCAATCTCCTGAAGTCAACCATCTGCATTCCTGGATGTTTACCCATTTTCTACCAATAGAGTCCCCACCTTGATCATCCACTGTGCTTCTGGGAGGTCTCCTGTAGCTTATTGTTGACTCTTGCCGTTGCTAATCAACTGGGTAGTAGTGTTTAATTTTGTCATCATCTCCTGATGACATGTCATCTGCCTCTCTGTTTTCAAGCCAATGACTCGGTATTGGTGTGTCTTCCGGTATCTTCCTGCCAGAAGGCTTTCTGATGTCTGAGTGGGTCTTTCATTCCCCAATTTGATGTGATTAACCATCACTGAGTCCTCAGGAACTGTCTCAAAAAATTGACCATCTGAACTTCTTCAGTCTCTATTTGAGAGCTGTCACATCCTTAATCCATATTTTCAGAGATTAAGATTTCTTTTAAAAAAAATATAAGCTGAACAGAATAAAACCTGAGATTTTGAAATTATATTACATACTCATCCTGGAAAAATCAGCCACTTTGATTTATGGTAAGATTTAGCAAACTACTTTTAAGACATCTGAGGAAAAAAATTATTTAAATTCTCATGATGTTACAAACTTTTACTAGGTGCCCTCTCTCAACTCTTGAAGGAACTGAATTTAAGTACATTAGAATTACACCAGAGGTTCTTAGCTTCGGCTGCAAGATGGAGTTTCCTGGGGAGCTTTAAAAAAAATACTGATGCCTGGGGCCTGCCATCAGAGATTCTGATTCATTACTCCAGGGTACATCCCAGACACTGCAATTTTTAAAAGCTCCCCAGATGATTCTAGTTTGTAGCCAAATTTAAGAATCATTGACTTAGATGAATGACATCTAATGGTAATGTTGAAACCAATAAGCACTGATTGTATATGTGAGTTTGAAAAACACAGAAAAATAAAAGAAAATTTCATATACCACTCAGACATTACCACTTTTATTTTATTTTATTTTTTTTTGGTTTAACACACACCCACACACACACACACACACACACACACACACACACACAGAGGCACACAGGTATATATATGGTATTAGTTGTTTGTAATCTCAAACAATGTTAAATTACATAAAAGTAATAAAGAGTGAGCTCAACTAGCTGCTAGGCAGGGGGGGTTTTAGAGAAAATTGTAGTGGAAATTAGAACCTACTATGTAAAAGAATTTTATATACTTGTTTGATTATTTCTACCACCTTTTGCACAAAGTGTAATCTCCGTTTACGAAAGGGACACTGGCATTCAGAGTGGCTGAATCACTTCTGCATGGTAGTGGAGCTGTCATTCAGACAGTGGACATTCACTTCCCACACCACCTCCCTCTGGCAGGTCTATGCAGAAGGGAAGTACATGGATGGGATCATCCTGGTGTGGAACTTAATAGTCTACTTTTGAAGGTCCCACAACTTGATTGTTACATGCTCAGTGCTGATCAGACTCAGAGGAACTGACTTGGGCTAACCATATTCACAAGGCAGCAATGTGTAAAAATGTCAATGTATTATTTAAAAACTGTGAAATAGACCGGGGTGTTTGTATTGGCTTTTTCTCCCTTGTAAAGAGTTAGAACACATTGCCAAATTATTATCAAAAGTTTGCTTAATAAATGAGATAATTGAGTGGATACGGTCATTACACCCAGAGAACTTGATGCGTATGTCTCCACTGTAGGGGAACAACCACCGTGAAATCAGCATCGCCCATGTCGAGTGTCCACAGTCTTTCTCTGAACACTGTGGGGTCACAGATTCCTGGGCTTTTATTTTCCCTCGAATGGGCTCCATGCACAGCCCCTGCCGTTTATCCTCACGCTTTTCTCCCCCGCTATGTTAACGTCATTGTTTAGGCTATGGTTCCTTTCACCTCTTTCAAATCTGGGGTTAGATTGCGGGAGCTCCTCTTCCTGCTTCGTCCAACGGGACGTCCTGTTCCTTGATCCGGTGTTGCTCACATTGTGTCACTAGGAATATCAGCGACACAGTTACTCGAGGTGCTTGTTAAAAACTGTAGAATCAGGGGGTCCACTCCAGAAATAATAAACCAGAATCCCTGCTTTGGAGCTTGAGTGCCTAGATTTTAAGGAAATACATAGCCGATATGCGCATAAACCGTAAGGTGACTTCTGTGGAGAGCCTATCTCAACTGTCGTGTGTTACCTGTATTGGTTTAGTTCTAAAGAATTCCGCTTATTTTCAAAATCTAGGGTCACTTTTAAAGTGATATTAAGTAGTGAGTTTAGTTAGAAGTTAGCTCAGGTTAAAAATGCTAGGAATTAAAAAATCTGGCAACTGGTAATTGAAGCGATGGATAAAATTAATCCCTATTCTTTAGGTAATTTCAAAAAATTTTGTTACTACAAAATCAAATAGAATATTATAATGCTTTACTGAGTTTTGAAAATAAAGGCCCAAAGGAAATATAAAAATAAGGAGTTAGGGGCTCTATCTTTAACACCAAAAATAGAAGATTAAAAAAATCATCTAGAGGTTTGAGTGGGTTTAACATCTGGCTTGTGTCATAGCATGGTTGATTTGATTATCTCTGATATTTAATAGTGCTGCAAAAGCACAAAGGATGGAAAAATGATCATCTCTGAGGCCCCACAAAGACGAGGAGAGAGACCACTTTATCCCAGGAAAGGGAATTAAGAGGGAAGAAAGAAACCGTCTCCTTCATGGTTTGTCTACGGCTATCTAGACAGCCTGAGACAAATGGTAAAATGACTCGGTGATTTTTCTAAGTCACAGGCTTTAATTTACTTAGTCCCTAAAATCCTATCTTGGAAGATGATAGTGGACTGCAAAATGACCATCTCAAGAAACCAGCAAATAGCGTGGATAAGAAAGAGTTGCGCTTTTCATTAACCTGAGCCTGGAATTACCTGAAAGATGTCTGTGCACAGGCTCATGGACATTTCTTTTCCATTTCCCTGGAGAACAGTCCAGGAAGAAGTCTTTATGTTACAGCAGGGCCTTGCCCTGGCTCAAGGGAAGTGTTTCCAGCCGGAAAAGGTAGTGAGAAGTTGTTAATAAGGAAACATTTCTCTGTGGCTCTCTGGAGATCTTTAGAAATAGATCTGAAACCATGTAAAAATGAAAAAGTCACAGTTGACTTCTGTGTCTGTCTCTCCTTCTGCCTCAGTCCCAGGTCACAGCGGTGGGGAATGTCCTAGATCTCCCAGATTCCAGTTGCTTTTTTCCTTCTTCTTCTCAGTCTTCCAGACTTCCAGATTTCTCTTGGATCATGTGACAGTACTGTCACCACAGACAGTCCACACCCAATGCGGTTCTACCAATTGTTGTGGATTAGTTATTTTATCATAAATTAGCAGAGAATAATAGACCCAAGTCTATTGGAAAGTAAGAGTATTTTAATTTTTTATTATTTTTTCCTCCTGATTCTAATTACAGTGAATTGAAAGCAAAACAGGAAATTCAGGTTCAGGTCTTGAATTACAACGTTTCAGGTACTTAGGGGGGCTCTGAATTGTTGAGATAAGCTAAAATATGGTAAACTCCGGTGAGAGATCAATCTAGATGATTAAGATTTTGTTTTTTGTTTTTGTTTTTGGTAAAGCATAGCAGAATAAAGGCTGAGTGACTCCCTGTGTGTGTTCTTGTATATCAGTTTCTCAACCTTATATTACAACATAAATTATTTGGATTTTAGCATATCTTAGCAGATACTCAAGGGGCTCTCAGGGAATATTTCTGCTACAGCCCCCTGAACAAACAGAGACAGGGATGGGGGATGTTTTTGTGATAAGATAGGACGTTTAGGTCTAGAATAATTTCTTAACATCCAAACAGGCAAAAGCATCTTCAGTCTTGGTGATGTCTCCTCTTTCCAGAGGGACAAATCAGCCACCAACCTGTCAGTTGGCTGCTGCTCTTCCAGCCTCCTCCACTTTCTGTCTAGGTGACTGGAGGGATCAAGTGGGATGGCTCCATCAGTATTCTGAAATGCAAAGTGAAGCCACCTGAAGTTTACCATCGAGTTTCGACATTGTCACTCACTGCTACATGAGCACCTCTCGAGAATTTTTAAATAAATTGCACCTATTTTATATCATTTTAAAACTGAGGGTTTTTAATTCCTTGATTTATAGGAATATATTAGGCTGCACCAGACATAAAACCAGGTGCCTGAGTACTCAAATAGAACAGTCAGTTGCGCTCTATTTAAAATAAAATTCAGTATGCCAAGTGACATTACCCCTCCTCATTCAAATGTATCTAGAACTTTCCTGGCCTACATTAGTGCCTCCAGATGAACAACCCCAAGACTGCTCCAAATTTCAGGATGTGTTTATGACTAAAGAATGCTACCAAAAGCCAAATGGTAGCACAGTTCTTACAGATGATGTAAAGTTGGGAGCTCTTTAGCCGAGCTTTGGATATAAACACCAAGCCCAAAGAAAGTTTGGGTTAACTTTGTTAAAAACAAAACAAAGACCTTAGCAATTTCATGTTTTGCATTTTTATCATTTTCTGTTTTGTTGGGACAAGAAGCTCTTTTGTTGGTCCATTTTTACTCCTGACCTGTCCATTTAATCCAGTAATAGTTCCATTTAGCCACATAATGAGTTAATAGTGATTTAAATGGATTGACAGGTGGTTTTGAGGTCTTCAGGATATTACCTCTGAGGCTATTTACCCTGCATGTGTATGTCTGTGTCTGTTCTATACCCACGAATGTGGCCCAGGGGAGAAACACAGCGTTAACTGTAAGAGAAAGAAAATGGCTTTGTGTAAACATAGGTAGGGCCAGTGCAAACACAGCAGGTCAAATAATCCTGTGTGACCTAACTGTTCTTTTTTTTTTTTTTTTAAGTTTAAAAGTCTGTAGATTTGTTTTCAAATGAAAAGACTGATTCTTATTTAAATAACCAGATATTTTAATTTCCTGTCCATATTCCTAAGAGCATCTATTTGTAACCATATTAAAAGCATTGCTTTGAATTACATCATGTTCTCAAATGTTTCTTAGGTTGGGCAGCTGAGAATATATTCAACTGTATCCGTGACTAAGACATAGTCACTTCCTTACCTTCATCAGAAGCTATGTAAAAAAATAAATTGTCAACATGTAGTACCATCGAGGACGTTACAGTGTTTAGTGGTTAACTTCAAATACGTTTCAAAGTAATGCATTGTGGTTGTCTCTGTAAAGAGGGAGGGAATTGCAGTCAGAGAGAGGGACAGAGGGGAGCAGCAATGATGGTAATGTTTTATTCCTTATCTAAACATGGGATACACAGTAGTTCATTATATTACCTGACATTACTTTGTGTATCTAACATGGTCAATGACAAGTATTTAAGTACTTCACACCTGCTAAGAGACTCCATGCCCTTATGTATAGAGAGAAACAAGTCCAAGATAAATTGTATTTGAGCTCATTTTAACAGTGATTATTTATCAAATCCTCCATTTCCCCCACGTATCTGCTCTTTCTCAAAGGGAGACCTATCCAAAAGCTTGCAGATTGCTATAAATTGCTGAGCCTGGGCGAAAAGTAGTGAAGTAATTTATATTCCACTGAAATAAATGGAAACTCTGAGAGTATTTATTTAAAAAAAAATTTTGTGCCTGTATAAATTGTAGTAGGTCATTTAGAATAAGAAAATCCATTGAAAAAAATGTTTGCACGTGACCGTGAAGACTGAGCAACGCTCTCACTTGATGCTACATACTACTTACCACCTGTATCTACGTGGCGACGTGATGTAGTCTCATCAACAGATTAGCAAATCCCTAATGCTCTTCTTGTTTTCCTCCACAGTACATCCTCAGACCTCCTCAGCCAACTGCCAAGCATTAGACACTTCTTTCACCTTCTCCGCATGTCTACCAGTTCTGTTCCTCTTAGTGATTAATGACTGCTCATCACTACATTTCATTCACTCATTCTCCCTGAAGTCTGCTAGGATGAAGCCTGAGGAATGTCAAGGAAGCAAGAGGGAAAAGTAGTCAGAGAATACTTTCATTTGCATTCCTTTTCAACAGAGGAGAGTTTACAGATTTATCCCATTCCAGATACCAGTTTGCTATTTATGTAGGAATCCTGAGAGCAGGATGGTATCGGCTTAGAGGTTGGTCCTATCGTTTCAGGAATAACCACCACTTCTGAAATCACAGGCCCCCAAAACAATGAACAAGGTCACCCTTTACAGCCTAGCTGTGCTTTTGTTTGAGAAGAGATAGCCCTTCAATGCTGAGAAACCCAGCTTCCAGGAACTCCAGGCCTCAGCTCAGCCACTGTCTTTCACGTAGCCCTGCAGAGAACAATTGTGTGAAGCACAGTGACCTCAGAAGCCCAAAGCCCTGCAGGCTATTTATGAATGCAGTGTGCTCAAAAAATGGGCTCAGGATGAGGAAACCCTATCAGAGCCCAATTTAGCTCCCACTCTGCCTCTGTGACCATCCTATGAGAAAACAAATATAAATATAGTAATAACCAGTTCAAAGGTAGAAGGCCAGTTGCATATTGTGCTTCTGAGAGCAAAAATGAGATCTCTAGAGATGTTTTAGCCAGAGAAGTAGATTTCTCGGGGCATTTGTTGCTGAGGTAAATAATCAAGTTTGGTTTTTTTTGTTTTTTGTTTATTTTTTTTTAATGGCTCTTGAATGCTGAGGGTGAAAATCTAGCCAATGAATTCTCAGTGTTTGGGAGAAAACATCTCATGTTCAAAATGAGACTAAATAGTATTGTTCATCTTCGAAATATGATGGCCTTATTGTTCTTTCCAGAGCTTTCTAAATTGATAAAATAATCTCTTTCCTGGTGGTTCAGCCATTTTGGTTTAATCCAACATCACATCTTGTTTGTGGGAATTAAAGCTGGCCTGAAAATGCCCTCAGCAGACTTCAGTATAATTTACCTGATGTGACATACCCATGTGAGTAATAATGATGGAGGGTGATCCCTTCCCCTTTCAGGTGTCAGTCACCTAGTGAAAAGTGAACAAGGAACCCTCTAATAGAGTAATGGACTAATGCAGTATGGTACAAGACCCCAAGCTCATCGGTTTGAAACTTTCTGCAGTGATATTTTTTCTTCATAGACTATATATATTTCTCTTTTCAAAATGTTCTATGCCACTTAAGATCTTGCATTCTTTTGGGGTGCCTGGGTGCTGCAGTGGGTTGGGTGGCAGCTCTTGGTTTCAGCTGGAGCCCTGATCTTGGGGGTCATGGGATCGAGCCCTGTGTTGGGCTCCACGTTCAGCACATGGGGTCTGCTTGGAATTCTCTTTCTCCCTCTCCTTCTGCCCCTCCCCCTCATGCATGCATGTATGTTCTCCCTCTCTCTCTCTCTCAAATCTTAAAAATATGTATCTAGAGTTCTTTCCATGAAATGTTACATGCTTAGGTTGAGGCAGGTGCTGATTTAATGAAAGTTCCAGAAACACATGTATTGTGCACAATGACTGGCCCTTCAGGGGGAAGATGGTGGCATTGAGTAGCAGTGGAAGGTTGTGTTAACAGCCAAGATGAAGGTAGGGAGGATGCTGGGAGTGTAAAACACAACTGTGTTGAAAAGCAGCATAGCCACGTGAAGCAGGGGGCCCAAAGGAAGTCCGATGTCGAGTCAACAATTCTTTAGGAGCTTCTCCTAAACAAATAATAAAAACCACCCAAACTAAGTACAGAATTATTCATTGCATTGTAATCTGTGATAACCAGTACTGAAATCCCCAAAGAATAGAAAACAAAATCCGTATGATAATGTGCATATTGGGTATCTCAGTCTGGCCATTGGTATAATGATTCAAACATTTTGAAATAAAAAATATGTGTGTGAGTGTGTGAGTGAGAGTTTGAAATGGGGAGTCAAGTTCCTAGCTGTTGAAAGGCATTTGCCAAGATAGTACTAATAATTTCATTGTGACTTTGTAGAAACTTTTTCTTTGAATTCTTCTGTATCAAAATGAAACGTGATCCCATCTTTATGTCCTCTGAAAGGATATGGGATAAACTTTACGGATTTCTTCTATAGAAAAAAAAATGAATTTTTCATGTGTACTAGTTAGAGAATCAGTTGTTTATCATTTGTAACTAAGTGCTGGTGACCCTTTCTCTCTAGAGGCCCAGGAAAATACAAGGAGAATAAATGACAGACCTTACCTTTCTCCTGTTAGTCTCTACTACAGATAAAGAGTCCACACCCAGGAGAGTGGGGCCATTTGTGCAACAATAGAATTCTTAATACAATAATGGTCCCTTAAAAACAAAGCTTTGTAAATGATGTGGAGGAAATGACATCATTTTTAGACCTAATGAAAGTCTCAATATTTCATAGATCATAAGAACACAAATCATCTGGCTTGACAGAATGTGTCCATACATAAAGGAATCTTCAGGTTAGAATTAGGCTTTTGAAGTCAGAGAGGAGGACAAAAAAAACAAAGAGAATAACCTTTTAATCTTTTTATTCTGCATAATTATTTTGACGGTGTTAAAAGTGATTAATGACAATGGCTCACTGCCTGAGAATTTGTGACTTTAAAGAATTAGAAATGCAAGAGTTTGGTTTTTTTTTTTTTTTAAGTCAAGGAGAGAATTCAGAACTGTTAAACAGAAAATAATAAAAAAGCAGTTTTACAAAAAAAAAGTTTTACAAAATTATTTTTTACCTAAAGGAATGATTTCAAGTTATATTCAAGATTCTAACTGATAGGTTGACAGATGTGTCTGAACTTCACAAAGGAACATGAATTCAAGGGGGAAAAAGGTATTTTGGGAAGGAAAGAGCTTCATTTAAAAGGCACTGAAATAGATGTTCAAAAAACTGTCTGCTTTTGGGGAGTAGGAAAGGACACATTATCTAATGAGGGCCAAGGATGGATATGAAACCTACATGTACGTATAGAGAGGTACAAACACAGGGGTTGACAGACGTGTATGTCAGGACAGTCTCTATCCACAGACTGAAGAAGTCCAACCAGTCACCTTCTAGGGTCCAATATGTAAGAATAGTATTCTATTCTGCAGCGGTCTCACTGAAAGCTTAGGATTTTTGATACCGCAGCTTGTGTCTGCAAACAAAAAATGAAACGTCAAACTCACCGGTCTAAGTTCCAATAAGGGTTGCATTATAAAGTCCCCAAATCCAGCAGCTTAATTAGGAGCTCGATCTTGACAGCAAATGTCAGGCTATGTCAATATTGGATGAATCTGGTATGTGATATCAGAGCATAGCTGAGAAATTCTAATACATCAAACTCAATCACCAGACCTGGTGACTCTGAAGGTAGTTGTGACATAAAGCTTATTTCAAAGCAATGAGTAGAGTTGTACACTTAAGTATAACCAAGAGCCTACATAAATCTTTCACTGTTTATGTCCATCTAAGTCTGTCTCCAGCTGCCCGAAACATCTCAAAAGGGGAGCTTTGTTTATTTCCTAAGTGTGATTTCAGATTTCATTTCAGATTGTTTAGAGAAGATGTATTATCATGTACACATCAGTCCATCTACATAGATGGTCATGGTTAAAGAGAGGTATAGCACTGTTCATCTCTGGATTCCTCTTGTTACTCTTAGCATAATGACTTGCTCACAATAAATATTTATAAAATAAAATATAAATGCCTCATATATATACGTTACTCCATTAACATCATTAAAAATGATTTTATTTTACCGTGGTAGAGCTTGCTGTGTCTTCCCAGTTACGGTTTTGCGTAGCACACAGTGGAAAGCCCTGAACTGAGATGCGGTAAGGGCCAGGTTCCGCTTCTGCTGCTTTTCATTAGCCAGGGAGGTCAGGCCAATTTTAGAGACTCAACTTCCTCCACTGGAAGACAGGGAAGGAAAACTTACCTAGCTCATTTTATAAGACTGTGGTGAGGACTGACTGAGATACGTGAATGCTTGGTATAGAATGTACAACCCAGACCAGGGTGCATATTAATAAAGTTTAACAATTGACATAATTGTTGAACTTTCATGCTGTCTATCCTTATTATTTTTCTCACATTTATATCTACAAGATGTTTTCCTTTTTCAGCCAGGGATAGACACTAGGATTTAGTTAGGGCAGAGACCATTCAACAGGGCTTTTGCAGAATGAATATTACAGCTTTTGGAAGCCATTACTCATTATATTGAAAGGTTTAATTTTGAAGAGAAACTCCTGTTTTGCCAACCAAAGAAACATGCAGTCTATTATGTGCAAACAATATAAAAATTATTGTTTGCAAGTCTTTTTGTATCTAATTCTAGGATTGCCAAGGAACTGGAAAGAAAATGAGATATATGTAAAAGCTCCAAGCTTATGCTTTACCTCAACCCACCCACTCTGCAAGAACCAAAGTTTGAAGTTGGTTTCTAAATTAAGAACCCAGTTTCCTAGAGGTTCTATATTTGGGAGAAAGAGATTTCCCTTGTCTAGAAATACACCCTTTCCGGTGTGGTCTGCAGAAAGCCAGATGGGAGTTTTCCTAAAGCCAAGTAAACAACCTCAATTCCTTTGCTGTTATCTTAAATTTGAATTGAGATCAGTAGCTTTGGGGAAATATTTGGTAATTTGACATGAGTGGCAATTCTTCCAGGGCTGTGTTTGGAGTATAAGCCCCACCTTTTTTCCCCTTTCATCACCTTGTTCTTTCTTTCCTTACAGCACATATTGTGTTACAAATGGTGTTCTTTCTCCCTGATAGGAAGTCACTGAGAAGAGAAACTTGTTTCATCTTGAGGTCTCTTGGGCTTAGCAGGAGTTTGACACAGGGTATCTCTCCAATAAGAAACTGTTGAAAGGGTGAATAAATAAATTGGGTAAATGTGTGTATGTACATGTGAATTTATATTCAAAGACGGTGTGAAATGAATTCATCAGAAGATTGAAACACACATTTATCCAAGTTGTTGAATAACTTCAGTCCGGTGGTGGCAATGTGGTACAGTGATTAAGAGCGCAGATTTGGAATAAGATAGAACTGGGTTCAAAGCCACCTGTTGCCCCTTTACCTAGCTGTGTGACTTAGGCAAGTTATTAACCTCCCTGTAATGATTACAGTTAGTACATCTCTTGGATCCTCATTGTCCTTATCTGTAAATTATGGGATGGGTATAAGAATTAAAGGAAGTAAAGCATGTAAAATATTTAGCAGGGGTCTAGCAATGCAGAAGTCCTCAGTAAATGGTAGCTCTTGTCACTAGGTAGTAGTTGCGATAGAGAAATAAAAGAATGTTTTAATTATTAAAAAAACTTTATCCATTAGAAGCACTCTACTTTCTTTTAGTTAGTATCTTTATACAACTTTTCGTTCAATGGTATCGACGTTAAGTTTTCTTTCTGGAAAACAGTTCCATTTCCAGTTTTCCCTAATGCATGAATTCTTTTTTTTTTTCCTCCTTATGATAAATGAAATAGGGGTAGTTGATAGGCATAGATCACTCTAATTTCCTTTGGAAATTACTTCATTGATTTCTGAAATGATAAAGGACCTGTAATGTATCTATAAATATACTCATTAAGTCACAAATTGCTCGTGGCAGCACAGGAAATCTCAATACTGTCCAGGCATCTTCCTCTCCCAAACACACATTTTCCCAAGGGTGCCCAGCCCGGATCCATTATCGTAAGTACTGCTGGAGCTAGAGTCATGAATCAGAGAACAACTTTCCAGTTCCTCATCCTCTCAGAGTTCCTTTGCTGGGCGGGTTTTCAGGCTGATGTGATAGGTCAGAACCAAGGATATTTACATAGAAGGTGATTAATTTTCACCACTCAGCTTTTTTGTTACACGATCACAGTTTGGGCACTAAAAGAAGTCTCTTGAACAACAGAGGGCTCTGGTGAGAAGGTGGTACAGCCCCAGGCATTTCATTTGAAAGCCTCTCAGTGTGGCTCCTGTGTTGTGCTATTGGGGGTCTGCTCCTAGGGTCTTCTCAGTCAAAGAAAATAATGAGGATCCTGGGATGCCAGTGGTGGCTTTACTGTATGTAAGTGGCTCCTGATGACTGCACAATAGCACAGGGAAAGTTTTTAACATCCCTACCTGGAGCATGGGCGATGTTCAGATCATTTGATAAAAAATCTGATGGATAGACCCTTTGTGGAATCATGTCCAACAGTGAAAATTCAAGCTGAATCCAGCTCTGAATTGGGGCAGCGGGGTAGGGGGAATCATCATACCAAAATTATTTTTTTAACCTTTTCATATTGTCCATATTTCCCTCTTACTCCATACTGAGTATATTTCCCTTTTGAGTTGTATTAATTTCCCTTTGTTTCTCCCCACATCATCCAGGGCTCCAGTCTCACAGTCAAGGTGTTTAAATCATGCATTTCAGTGTTAACATGGAAGAACACGCACACAGAGGAGCCTGCTCTCAAGGGCATCAGAGCAGACACTGGCCTCCGTAGCCAAAAAAAAAAAAAAAAAAAAAAAAAAAAACCATTCATGCCCTCCTGTTCCTTTTGGAACCATCCAGCGCACCTCACTAATGGAAGGCTAGCTGGCAGCCACAGCTCACTGCTTTAACAAAAATGGTTTTCACAAGAAAACACAGTTCATGTGCCAAAGGGAAGTAATTTGACCCAAGTACAGAATAACCTCCTTCTGATTCCTCAGATTTATTTTTTATGTGCCCTGTTTGAACTTTTAACCATTTCCACAAAAGCAGAATTACTAGCCATCATTCTTGGCTTTGCATTTGGCAATGTTACCAGCACTCAAGAATTACCTGAGGGGTACATATTAAATTCCTGTTTTCACTTTCTTAATGGGGTCCCCTCATCTCTCCATTGTTCTTGGCTTTTTTTTTTAAAGATTTTATTTATTTATTCGACAGAGATAGAGAGAGCCAGTGAGAGAGGGAACACAAGCAGGGGGAGTGGGAGAGGAAGAAGCAGGCTCATAGCGGAGGAGCCTGATGTGGGGCTCGATCCCACAACGCCGGGACCACGCCCTGAGCCGAAGGCAGACGCTTAACCGCTGTGCCACCCAGGCACCCCTGTTCTTGGCTTTTTGAAAGGAAAAGAGGCAAGGTGAGCCTGAACCTGTTCAGACCAGCAGCCTATAGTGAGGAAAGAGAAAATCTCCTGGGTAAGGGTTTATTCAAGTCCCTTTAATGGCATATTAATTATATATGACCTTGACGGCAACTTTAGTGTCACTTTCTTTAGATAAATTATCAAGTGTTTAACCCCAGGGTTTATGTTGTTTCTCTTGGAGAGAATCCACCAGGTGTCTGAAATGACTCTAAGGCTACTCACCTTGAACCTACCCTACACTGAGCCAGAGTTTGTCATTAATAGAACCTTAGATGGAAGGGTTTTCACCCTCACTGCTGCTTTTCTCCCTGAAGTTCTGTGTTCTTCTATTTGATGCTTAGACCATCCTCATGCATTAGGATTAGTCTAAAGCTCTTCTAAAGCATATATATATATATTTTTTTTTTAAGAAAAATTTGGTGAAGACTTAACCTACTTTTTCCTAAAGGATGAAAATTAATCTCTTCTAGTTCTGCATTCTTGTGTTAGGAAACTTGCATCTGTCTCAGTAGCTTCCTGCATCTCCCCTGCTGCAATTTAAGTGAGGCTAGACTTTGTTGGGAGACTGCTTAATTGTTGAGTATTCTTTGTGAGCTCTTTATAGTATGGGACAATATATACTTGAATATTTCAAAAGTGAGTGATTGCAAAAATTAGTTCTCTTGAGAGCTGAAAAATAAAATGTTTTATATTGGCAAATTTTCGATAGAAAGTTTTCTAAGGTATACCGTGTTCTTCTTAAACTACGCATGTTTCATCTTTTTATTAACTTAAGCAATCATCATGGACATTGATTATATTCCTATGTCATAAGACATGATGGCTTTGGGAGTTAATTGAGCTGTTTACGGCTATTTGCTCATGTATCACTGGTGCCACACTGCTAGACTTTTCCAATAGTTTGTCTGTCTCTTGTAAACTTTCTTCATTTGCTTTTAGTGGTTGCTTTCACCTCTTGACGTGCTCTGGGTATCCCTAAATGGCCTCCAACTCATAAAATGCATGAACTCTAGACATGGACATGGAGGCCCATGTTTTAACTATTCTCTCCCTCGAACACTGGGTTTAGTTGAGTTCCCTCCACATACAACTATGATTTGTGTTACTCTGACATTGAAAGAAATTTTTCAGATGAAGAGGTCAAAGGGTGGGACATGAAGCATTTATTACGTGACTTTAAATGAGTACAATGCAGAAATAAAATGCAGAAAAGCAAACAAGGGGTATTTCCTGTAATAATAAATCCAGATGGGCTAGAATTTCTTTCTTTCTTTTTCTTCTCTTTCTCTTTCTCTTCTTTCTCCTTCCTTCCTTCCTTCCTTCCTTCCTTCCTTCCTTCCTTCCTTCCTTCCTTCCTTCCCAGCAAGGAGCCCAATGCTGGGCTTGAGCTCCCGACCCTGAGATCAAAACCTGAGGTGATATCAAGACTTGGACATTTAACTGACTGAGCCACCCAGGCACCCCTGAAATTGTCTCTCTTTAAAAACTTGGGTCCACTGGGTGTTATATGCAACTAATGAATCATCGAACTTTACATCAGAAACTAGGGATGTAATGTATGGTGACTAACATAATATAAAAAAAAATTTAAAAAACAACTTTATATGAGAACTAAGGTCAGGGTTCTTTGGTTAAAAATGCAGATTCCTGGGGATGCCTGGGTGGCTCAGTTGGTTAAGCATCTGCCTTCAGCTCAGGTCATGATCCCAGGGTCCTGGAAATGAGTCCTGCATCACGTTCCCTGCTCAGTGGGGAGCCTGCTTCTCCCTCTGCCTGCTGCTCCCCCTGCTTGTGCTCTCTCTCTCTCTCAATCTAATAAATAAATAAATAATAAACTCTTTTTAAAAATTTTGATTCCTGGACACACTCTAAGCCTTGTAGGTCAGATTTTCCAGAGGTAGAGTTCTAGATTTTTAAACAAGGTAATTCTGAGACAAACACACACCCACACACACACACACGAACACACACGAACACACACACATGATTTGGGACTTTGCTGTGCAAAATGTTGAGTATGGGTTATCATGATAATTAATGCGCTGTTGAAGCTTGGCAATGCTGGTTATCAGGAAATGTAAATTGATAAACAGAATTTCTTGATGGCTATTTCATCATCCTGAATCTTGCATTTAGCAGAGTTCTGTGAGATAGAAAATTTATCTCAGGGTCGAAAAATTGTTTAGATAATGTTTTTACTCTCAGGATACTAAACAGGCTGTAGAGTATCTATGAACTTCTTAAAAGTACAAGCAAAGTTTTTTGTCGTATATATTTTTTTCAGGAAGAGAATTGATAACCGAATTTTTGTCCCGATTTTAGAGGTGAAGAAACAAAGGCTCAGAGAGATAAAGAAACTCACCCTTAGTAACTAAGAAATAAGTCATTCTTGCCCTGAATAGTTAAGGAACTTCTTAGATGGATAGAACTAGAATCCCAAAGAAAGGTATGTCTGATTCCAAACACATGCTGTTTTTCCCTCAAGCTCAAGACCTCTTAAGTTACTTTAAATTCTTCCTTTTGTTACTCTTGGAGGATTGGCCTGATTCTGCCACGAGGCTGTCCTTCCCACAGTCTTGATCATTCTTACCAGCTTTGTTCACCACCTAACTGGTCAACCTTATCTTAATAGTCTAATACAGTATCATCAAGTGCTTTTCTTGCCCTAGTTCTCTGCCCTGTTTGATCTCATTTTGCTTCCAGTTGTTGCTGATTAAGTTTCTGCAAGACAGTTTTTGTGAGATGATCAGATAATAACCGCAGCAGATAAAGGAAGTGGGCTACGGGCAACCCACTTCTCCATTGCCCCCATTTTCTTTCTTTTCAGCTTAGGTGGAATAGCTCTGAAGCGGTTAGGAGATTTAAACTGCCATCTCAGGAAAGCCAGCTTGATCTCTGCCTAGGAGGAGGAAGCAGGATTTCTTGCCTATGGCATTGTTTGTTTGTCTCATTCAAGTGCCTACTCATTTAAGAGACAACCAGTCCTCTTGGTTGAGTCATTATTTTTTTTTTATATAGAATTGATTTTTATTCATCTAAGTTGGGCACTTTTTAACAAGTGGGCTTCCTTCCCACACATGGCCTGGTCATATTCTTAATGTACAGCAGGTGTTGGAACTCTCAAATTCTTGCATGATCCAAGAACAGCCAGGGAGAGAAAGGAAAAATGAGTTTGCTAGGAGATACTTTGGTGGCAGGAGACAGACATCTGCAAACCTTGTGAGACTACCATTGCTCCTGCTTTTGTTCAGTGCAGTAAATACTTTTTTAGGTATCTGCTATGTGCTGTGTGCCTGGCTAGGGGGTAGAGACACAGAGATGATGAAGAAAAAGTATGTGTACTCAAAAACTTCAGCATTGAATTAAAGAACCAGAGGCATACAGACAAGGAGATGGCTGCAGTTTGTCTATGCATTCGAGACACTCTCAGGGCTGAAGAGTAGAAACAGCTGGTACAATGGAGGATAAAGGAAGCAACTGCTCCTTTGGGCTGACATTGGGTTTTCTTCTCACTCATCACCATCCAGTGTTACATCAATCTGACAGTGTGCTCGAGGAGAAAAGAAATTCACATGGGATGGTTAAATTTCCAAAGACTTGAGGCCTTTAACCATCTCGAGTTGCTCCTCCAAAGAGGTTGAGAGTGCATCAATCTGTCATTGCAATCTGCATGAGACATGCTGTCCAGCCTAGAGGAATTAGCAATTAGTCTCTTCCAGAAGTCTTATGATTTGAAACTTTGCCCCTGGTTGAAATGAGAACTGACTCCAGAGAATAATATTCCTGGGAATATACACACACAATGAAAATAAAGAGAATAGATGAATAAGTCTATGGCCAGACTCAAGTTTTCCCTGAAATACGCTTTTGGATTAGCTGGACTTTGCTGTTCAGATTTTCTTCCTGGAAATATTTTGGAATCATTGCTTCAAATGTTTTATATTCATACTTGGCCAAAATTATATTAGTAAACTACTTAGTTTGAAACAATTTAAATATAGTTGGCAACTAAGCAGAATTGATCTTATACCAATTAGTTAACATTGCCCTAAAAATGTAAGGATATGAAATAAAATACATTTTTTGAATAATGCCTTTGTAAAACCTACTACAAAAAAGTTCACTCAACTTGATACCCTTCTTTTTGGGAAGCTCTCAATACAAAACAGAATGCTTAAAACCTACAAATTTATATTTTGTTATAAATATCAGCCTTCTATTTTGAAATCATATATAAAACAGCTACCAGGTAACGGGTTCAATTCCGGGTGCTAGACTATAGATTCAAATAGCATGGGCTGCCTTCCTTCTAACAGCTCAGCGGTAATAGGGTGGGCAGACCTGTAAACACCCAGCCACAAAGTCCTGTAATCATTGCTGCACAAGTGGCATGTATGGAGTATTTTAGGAGTTCGGAATGGGAAGTGACTACTCATCAGAAGGAGGTATGGGCAGAAATGGCAGTGGGCTAGGACCTTGAATGGTAAGTGGAAAGAAGTTTGATATGATCAGGTCCACGTTATCTATCAAGGAAAAGAGAATAAAACATGTTATAACTTTAATTAATTAAAAATAACTTTTGGTATAATGATAAGTAGTATGCTGTACTTCATCAGTTTGGAATATAATATAAAGAGACGTTTATTTTAATTATGCTTCTGATTCCCCTCCTTTCCCAGGAGGGAAGTTTGCGCATGTAAACTCAACTGGTGTTTATTGAGCTCTTACTCCAGGCCAGACACTGGTCAGACACTGGGGATAGAGAGAATGCCCTGCTTTTACAGAGTTTGCATGCTAGTTGGGAGAAGCAGTGAATAACCCAGCAAACCAGCAGGCTGACCAATAAACAAACATCAAACGAATAACAAGAAAAGTGTAAGAGCTATGCCAGAATTAAATTTAGGTGATGTGATGAACAATGACAGGGTAGTCAGGCAGGGCTTTCTGAGGGCAGGGGATTGGAGCTGAGGTCTGAATGACCACTTCCAGAAGGAAAGCCTCTTGGCTGGAATACATGATTGAGGGTGAAAGAGACAGGGAGCAGGGATAGTCCTGCAGAGCCTGGTGGCAGTTTGGATTTTAGCATTGTTGTGGTGGAAAATCATTAGCACCTTGTAGGTAGGGGAGTGGTGGGATCTGATTAATAGTTGTAAGAGAGTCAACTGTATGGAGAACAGATCTAGCTGCAAGATTGAAAGCAGGGTGAGTAGCTAGGAGCTTTGATAGTGGCTTAAGTGATACTCAAAGAGGACTTGAAAAATGTTCACCCATGGGGATATGTTTGTGAGGGGGCACTGATTAGATCTAAATAAGGAAGGAGAGAGGAATTGGGAATGACTTCTAGGTGGTCCCACCGATACCACACTGCTATTAAAGTCTCTGAAACACTGTGGTCTCAGAGATTTCCAGGTTACCCTATCCAGTCAGGTCAATGGTATTTCCTGGATGCTTCCTCTTTTGGTATCAATTTGCTCCAAGCAAAGAAACTGTATCTTCATCTTCAACAATCCAAATGCCCAATTAAACTACAGTATGCTGTTGAAGACATCATTGAAAATTTTGGAGATTCAATCCGGTTAACATCTTATCAGACTCAGAGTTCCCGTCTGAAGACAAGGTCCTGGGGTTAGCTTTCTCTCCTGGACCAAATGGAAATCTTTGTTCTCCTAAATCAGAATCCAGAGACCCTCCATTACCCTGCCTTTGCCTGTCATAGATGACATTTCATCTCCCCTTGGCTCTGGATGATTAACAGGGACAAGTACTTTCCTTGCATGAGAATCTTATATGTGTCTATCTACAACATACAGTGAGAATTTCTCCACCAAGAAACAGCAATTAAAATAGTAGATCCAAAGCCTTGACGATTTGTCCAAAAAAACTTTTTGTAAAGTAGTTAGAGCCCAATTTACATACATATTTGTGGGCAAGTGTTATTAAATAATAAAGTACATTCCAATTTTCATTATAAAACCCAACATTTAACACTGTTCTGCTGGATATGTATATCAGTTTATGGCCACTTTGTTAAATTCTCAGAGTAATGGGTAAGAATTTGCTTTATTTTACACTTTTCACTAAAGGTTTTATTTTATGGTGTTCTCAATTTGATTCAATTTGGAACAAAGAGATTCTTCTCTTGAAGTAATGGTTTCTCAATCTTCAGAAGCCAATTCTAACAAGATCTTTGGCAATTTCCACAAATAAAACAATAAATGAATTTAAAATTACTTTCCTTTGATTACTCTTCCACTTATAATTGCTATTGCCACTATCAGAAGAGCAAGACAGTATGTTATCTGAAGGGTTGAGTTTTTAGTGATAAGTGGGGATTGTGTCTTTTAGATGTGATCCGGAGAAGTGGTTTTGTTGAAGATTGGTGGGGGTGGGCCATTGCCAGGGAACTAGTGTATTAAAATCACCTGAGGATATTTTTCTAGTACATGTGGCTATCTATCTTGCTTGAGAACCACTCATTTATAGTCCATGATATAATACAAAAGGCACAAGCCATTTAATTATGCAAAACCAGCTTTATAAATTCTGATCATGAAAGAATGAGTCATTGAGGCACCAATGGTACACACGTGACATGTAATTTATAGAATGACTTATTTTTATAGTGACTTGTATGTAGACCTCGACTACATTAGAAACAGAGTTTCTTAGAAATAGAAGTCATCTTTGCACATTTTATGCCTTTTGGATATGGGAGACAACTAAAATATTCTTTTTTTTTTTTTTAAAGATTTACTTATTTGAAGAGAGGGCAGGAACTCTCATGAACATGTGGTGTGGGGGGCGGTGGGGTCAAGGGGCAGAGGGAGAGAAAGTCAATCAGACTCCATGCTGAGCAAAGGGTCCAATGACAGATTCCATCCCACAACCCTGAGATCATGACCTGAGCCAAAACCAAGAGTAGGACGCTTAACCAACTGAGCCACCTGGGAGTCCTCTAAAATATTCTTTAAAATTTCAAATAATGTGCTTCTCTGAAGAATAAGGAATATTCACATACCAACTTTAAAATGAAAGATTCTCCGTTCTTTAATCTTTCATTTTCCTTGGATGTTGGCTGTCACCTATCTTAAGAGGGGGATCTCAAAACAAAGGGAAAAAGGAAGTCCTCCAGGGAGAATAATGATGTTGCCGAGGAGAGACAGATGGCTCTCAGGTGTGGCTTCTCGAGCCCACTGGGACACGTTCTGTCTTTTCTCCCTCCTTTCTTTCCCATTATATTCAGCCTGTCTTTCTTTGTTTCGCTTTCTTACGCACAATTACCTTTCACAAACTGAAAAATAAAAAAATACCACTGAGGTTTGAGATTCTGATATTGAAATACTGCAAATGGTCGCAGCAAATTCTCTGTGCCACAAAAAAAGACCTTTAGAGATAATAACTTCGTGAAAAATATGAAGAAATAAGAAAATACTCTTGAAAAGAACATACCTTTGTTTATTATCATGACTGAGTACCCTGGGTACTCATTTTTTTAAATAGTTTTCAAAAGAATCTCATAATAGCATTCATTCTGTACACAACATTCTTCACACATACATTCCATTTGTCACTTACCCAGCTATGATTCCATCAAAGGCTCCATAAGCTACCTTACCACTGAGACTCTTTATCTAATTTCAGAACTTCATTTCATTTGGGGGTACAAATAAGGTAGCCCATGAAGGGTTTTTGGATTTCTCTATCATCCAGTTTTATGTCTTTCAGCTCCTGATTCTTAGGCACAGTTACACCCTCTGGCTTATTATTCCACCAGTAGTTAAATAAAGATGCTACTTCTCATCGGAGAAGCCAGATGTCCAAGAAGCCAACCTGTTGACTCTTACAGTGATACTTGTTCTAGATTCTGGCTTTGAATCCCTGCCCCCTTAACTCTCTGACCTTACCTTTTTGTTTCTAGTATATGAGCTCCAGTATTCTTGACACCCTTCCCCATTGCAACACCAGGTACTTAGTTTTTGGTTTTTTGTTTTTTTTTTTAATTTCTTTATTCGACAGAGATAGAGACAGCCAGCGAGAGAGGGAACACAAGCAGGGAGTGGGAGAGGAAGAAGCAGGCTACTAGCAGAGGAGCCTGATGTGGGGCTCGATCCCATAACGCCGGGATCACGCCCTGAGCCGAAGGCAGACGCTTAACCGCTGTGCCACCCAGGCGCCCCAACACCAGGTACTTAGTTAAGCATTTGATTCCTAGCAGAAAATTACTTACTTTCCTCAAAGCTCCGCGCTCTGCTTGTACAAGAAAACCTTGATAGAATTGTTTCTCTAGCTACACAGGTTGATTTGATTTTTACTGCAGCTCCCGCTCCCCCAGCAGTTCTTGCTTTGTCTGTGAATCACATATAAGGGCTCCCAAGGTAGGAACTCTACCCATTTTTTTTCCAAAAGAAGTTTGGAAAACCTCCCTCATCTTTCAGCACAGAATACTACATGCAAGGGAAGCTTCATTTTGCCCTTATTTAAAACAGAGAAAAATGATTTTCTTCAAACCTAATTTGCTCTCTTAAAGTTCATTTCCACTGTTAATTTTTTTAACAATAATATTTCTTATTATATTATGTTAGTCACCATACAGTACATCCCTAGTTTTTGATGTAAAGTTCCATGATTCATTATGTGCGTATAACACCCAGGGCACCATGCAATACGTGCCCTCCTTACTACCCATCACTAGCCTACCCCATTCCCCTAACCCCCTCCCCTCTGAAGCCCTCAGTTTGTTTCCCAGAGTCCATAGTCTCTCATTGTTCATTCCGCCTTCTGTTTACCCCCCCCTTTCTTTATCCCTGTCTTCTCCTACTGGTCTTCCTACTTCTTATGTTCCATAAATGAATTAAACCATATGATAATTGTCTTTCTCTGCTTGACTTATTTCACTCAGCATTATCTCCTCCAGTGCCATCAATGTTGCAGCAAATGTTGTGTAATCGTTCTTTTTGATGGCTGAGTAATATTCCATTGTATATATGGACCACATCTTCTTAATCCAGTCATCTGTTGAAGGGCATCTTGGCTCCTTCCATGATTTAGCTATTGTGGACAGTGCTGCTATGAACATTGGGGTGCATATGGCCCTTCTCTTCACTACATCTGTATATTTAGGGTAAATACCAGTAGTGCAATTGCTGGATCATAGGTTAATTTTTGATGATACATGTTTGTTTATAACTTAAAAATGAGAGGAGAGTACATAATATTCTGGGGAAAGTTTAAAACACCACCGTTTTGTTCCCGAGTGCTTTCTAAGCTTTCCGTGTTATTAATACTTCAGGTCTTTAAATTGATGTTATGGACGCCATATTTTTGTCAGAGCAAACTTACCTTGGGGAAAATCCTTAACATCTGACTTCATGGGCCTAACAAGTGAAGAGCCAGGTGAAAAGCCAAGTGAATCACAGCATGCCTGTGGTACTGTGTCAACAAAATGCAGTCTAGCTGGCTTTGCCTACACACTCTTCCTCTGGCACAAATGGACATGATGATGCCATTCTAGCTGCAAGGCCAGGCAGTTGTATTATAAAGAGCATTCATGAATGTTCTAATCTCATTAGACAGCAACTCCACATGGTCACTCCAACATCTGGATAAAAACAAATTCTGGGCTGTTTTTCATTGCCCAGGGATTCTGGGGTCATTCCACTTAAATCATAGAGGTAGCCTCAGGTTAGGGATAAAGAGGTGATGAGTCAAACTTCTTTCTAGTTCGCCTAAGTTCTGAATGTGGGAAGTCCAGTGATGCCAGTCCATGGGCTCAATAATCTGAAGGAATCTGAAGGGATCTGAAGGACTTTAGAATAAGCAAATTATTTTCTAATATTTCATTGCCTTCCTCTTCTCAGGCAAAATAGGATAACTAATGCAAACAAAATCGTTGCCCATAATCAAGTCCAACTCGTTCATAGAAATTCTCTGGTATTCTAGCCTTAAAGGTTTGGGATTCTAAAGACATTTAGATAGCCCTAAAGTTTGGCAGTCTATAATCAAGCGAGTTGAAGTCATGTTTAACTACACTAGGACCTTAACTTTAAAAATTTATAATGATCTTTCTATAGACTTCTGTGTAGACATAATCCTTTAAACTACTTTGCATATTGCAAAGGATTTATCACAATTAAACGACATAAAAATGAATTTGAATTTTGGCAGTTGATATTATATAGTAACTTTGCCTTTATAACAGTGGATTTTTAATTTGCATCTGAAAAATTCAGGCTACTGGGGACCTTCCAAGTTCCCTGGAAATAGATAAATGGAAAATATACTAATCAGCTATAAATCTGCTTTCCCTTAGATCTGCCCCCCAACTAAAAAACAAAAATGAAACTCTAAAAAAAACAAATCTGTTGCCAATATTTTCTAGTTTTATAACACATTAGTAATATACTTAAATGAATTTAAGTCTTCATTGAGAGTATTTATTGAAGATGACTGGAAGGATAAATGAGTTTTCAGAGGAGTGGTGTTTGCTTTGCTTTCTAAAGCTCAGGCCTCTAATGGGTGGTATTCTCATTAAGCTACTCTATCAGTTCAGGCCCGGAAAATTTGCCCCAGACTTGATAAGGAAACCGAATTCTCCCTGAGGTCCTCTTCCCAGAAAAGTTGTTCCATGACAACAACGGGTCAAGTAGCAGCAGAAGGAGGTTTGTGTAGAAGAAGGCAGTTAGAGTCCTTTAGAGCCTAGGAGATGGGATCTTCTGGGGACCCTTCAGGTGTGTTGGCAGGCTCGGCCAGGGCTGCTGGGGCCTTGCTGAGAAGGAGAATTCAAGATGGTCAGAAATGGGTTGTTCTGGGGCACAGGTGATGACAATGGACGATCAGGTGGATTACTACTGCTGCCCCCCAGAATCTCAAAACTACATCTGTGACAAAGCAGCCCTCTTTTCTCCAAATCAAAGGAGCACAGAAATGCTGGAGAAAGAGATTGTTCGTTTACATGCCTTCCACTAAAATTCTTCAAAGTCCAAGGGGCTCTATGTGTGTGGCCTCTTAGAAAACAGCAATGTGGTTGAATTTGAGAGCCAAAAAAGGCTAGTGGTGGTCAGATAAACTCTCTGGGGGACAAAAACAACACATAAAACAGGATGAGATTCAAAAGGGCCTTGATAGAAGGTCATCCCAGAAGGTCAATCATCCTAGAATGCCAATAGTGAAAGGTGAACATGAAAAAAACAGGAATTTGGATCAGTTCAAATGCACCTCAAAGGTTAAATGCCTCAGTAGTATTAACTCTCCAACTTAAAGACAGTTTCTCATAAAACATCAAGAATGTTTTCCCCTTAACATTAGCAAAAATAACTTATTTTTTGAACTGTATCTCTAACTAATTTAGGTTTGGGTCCAGAAGAGAAGACAAATCCTTTGTCTATCTAGGTTTTTGATGAAGGCCTGTAATTCATCAAAGACCTTTGTTTTCATTTCTTAGAACCTGTTAGCACCGTGGCTATTCAGCCATTTCTGTCCTTAATGACATCCCAGGCTGGGCTAGGCAAGTAGTTACACAGCTGCTGGGTTTCACTGCAGGAAGGGGGTACATTTTAGGGGAGAGTGAAGTGAGGCTCCTGTCTAATTTGTTGAATACATTGTAAACAGCTTTGGATATTTCAGGACAAAAGACTGCATTTAAAGGTAAGATGTTATTATAAAGAGCGGTAATAAGAATAATAACAGTGATTAGTGTTCTAATAAAATACAAACAAAGGAAATGAGTACATGTATCTTTAATAGTCTGAGGTTAACACAACAAACCAAACAAAATAACCAAGTGAAACTAGCTTTTTATTACTTCTTTAGAATTGACAATGTCTTGCCCATTGAAGATATTTGTTTTTGCAGGAGGGTATGTGAAAGCTGCCTTAATGATAAAGGAATACAAAAAAATAACCAAATGGAACCTGTATTCCTTCAATACATTTACATATAACTTGAGCCTTTAATGACAGGAAAGAATAGTTTGGCTGGTTTTACTGTGTAAACCTGCATGCTGCCAGTTGCCGAGAAAAAAAAGTACTTCCTTTCTTCTAGCCAGTTGTAACTCTCCTTATGGAGCAAAAAGGGTTGGTGGTACTGGGTTAGGAAGGATTCTCTGGGCACATGTGTTGTAGCTGACCCTCTTCTCCTGCAGGTGCTTCTCTTTAATGTGAGATTTAGAAAACTCAGGTTCACTTGGGTGACAGACACGGAATTAGAAAAGAGCTCTAACTCTAGAGGTGGGTCAGAAGGCAATGGAAGAAACCCAGGTGTTGATATTCGCTAAGGCAGAGACTACACTGTGGAAGTGATCTCAAATGATGATGCAGATAAGCTAATAATAACTATGCGTGTCTGCCATAAATTAAGGGGCCTTTCTATCTCCCAAGTCTCCTTCCTATGACACAGAAGTATTTGAGTGTGTGTGTGTGTGTGTGTGTGTGTGTTTTCTTTCATCCACATTACCACATATTCCAATGGACAATACCAACAGGAAATGCAGAGGGTGAGTGTCTGGAGATGACGGTGGCGTTTGACCCAGCAAAGCTCCCGGAAGCAGGAACCTCTTCCAGGAAGGAGGGGGCTGGGAAACACCCCACTGCTGTATTATTCTGTTTGTAAAGGGCTGTCCTTGAAACCTGTAAGGGTTTGGGTTTTCTCCTGGGAGAAAGAAGCAGTATTTAGACAAAGCAGTTCTTGATTCATGGTTTAATATTGTTCCAGAAAGGAATTAGAAAATATTTTATTCTGTGGCACCTGGGTGGCTCAGTCGGTTGAGTGTCAGACTCTTGGTTTCTGCTCAGGTCCTGATTTCAGGGTCCTGGGATCACTCTGTGTTGGGCTCCATGCTCAATGCAAAGTCTGCTTATCCCTTTCCCTCCCCCTCTGCTCCTCCCCACGGCATGGGTGCATTCTCTCTCCTCTCTCTCTCAAATTATAATCTCTTTTTTTAAAAAAAAGATTTTTTTTCTTCTCATAGATGTGTGTTTTGTCTCACAACTAAATGTATATGTAAGGTGATAAAGTGGGTTTGCTGTGTTTATTGTAATGGTAGTTTTCCCTCTGCCTTAGATAGGTGCTTCTATACGATAGACAGTTATAAGTTGAAGGGAATTCTCTATCAAAAGAATAGAGATAAGCCTATCTATTATGTTTACAAATTCATTTATTAATGCAGCAAATACTTAATGCTTAATAATAGTTCAAACTTAAATAGGTCTGCATAATTCTAAACCATATCTTATTTGAACTCTCCTAAGATTATGTTACTGATCACTATGACATATGAAGTTAAATTCTAGGAACAAAGTAGAAAAGTTGTGGCCACTAGTTTTGAGTAGTTTCTCTTTTACTATGGGAAAAGTATATTGTCTCATCCATCCTCATTTGGTGGTAGTGCCCAGTTATTACCCCTGTGGTAGATAGAGGTGAAGGACTCAGGCTTAGAGAAGCTGTATCCGTTGCTCAGGCTGCCATAACAAAGTACCACAGATGGGTGGCTTCAACAACAGTTTGTTAGTTTCTCAAGTTCTGGAAGCTGGAACTCTGAGATCAAGGTGTCAGCAGGGCTGGTTTCTTCTGAGGACTTTCTTCTTGGCTTGTAGATGGTCATCTTCTCCCTGCGTCTTCATATCATCTTCCTTCTGTATGTGCCTGTGTCCGAATTTCCTCTTATTAATAGGATGCTAGTCTCAGTGGATTGGGGTCTGCCCTAATGATCTCATTTTTACTTTTGCCTCTTTAAAGACCCTATCTTCAAGGGTAGTATCATTCTGAGGTACTGGTTGTTTGGGTTTCAATATCTGAATTTGGGGTAGTTGGTGGGGGATACATAATTTAGCCCTTAAGGGAGGTTAAAATAAGTTTCTCAAGAACACATAGAAAGCAAGTGGTTCAGCCAACAATGTGAATTTCCTCATGCCCTCTTTGTTAGTCTTAGGATGACTTCACACAGTAATGCTTCTCCTATTTCCCTAGTTCGTGTCCTTACTGAACACCTACTATGTGCCAGACTGTGCTGAGGGTGCTGAGGGCAGAGCCATGAGCAAGATTCCCGGACTCCCTCTCAATCATTCATTCCTTCGTTCATTCATTCATTTGTCAGAGAGAATGAGACAGAGAGAGCACACAAGCAGGGGGAGCGGCAGGCAGAGGGAGAAGCAGGCTCCCTGCTGAGCAAGGAGCCTGATGTAGGACTCGATCCCACGACCCTGGGGTCGTGACCTGAGCTGAAGGCAGACCCTTAACTGACTGAGCCACCCAGGTTTCCCACCAGACTCCCTCTCTTGATGAAGCCTGCTGTGGTCAAGGAAGAGGCAGGTAACAAATGAAACACCAAACACACAGGTAATTACACAAATGTAGTAAGTATCCTAAAGGAAATAAACAGGACAATGGGATAAAACCTAACTGGGTGGGGTGGGGGAGTGGGAGGCTACTTTTGAGAGGAGGGTCCCAGAGTGTTCTCGAAGAAGCTAATCTTCAGAAGGATACCTGAAGCAGAGGGTAGAGATCTGTTTCTGTGTAAGTCACTTCCCAGAACTGCTCAACATAGGTGTTAGGACAGAGTCCTGTCTCTGTGAAGGAGAGAAGAGCGAGCATTGGAGTGGAAGACGCTAGGAGTCACTGTGTGGCAGGCAGACGCCACGGCCCTCATTTGAGCTTCCGCACCTCCTAGCTGTCTGACCTGGAAGGTCCCTCTCCAGCTGAGCCTCGGCTTCTTCTGACGGGGAGCGGGGAATATCAGTAACACACAGCACCCACCCTGCCTTGGCCCATAGCTTGTCACAGTGCCCAACAGAGGTAACACCCATGACAGCGCTTTTGAGACTGAAGACTACTATGTAAATAAATACGGTGTCACAGAGAAGTCTTGCAGCCATTATTGTCCTAACGTGTGTATTTTTTCCCTCCAACTCATACCTAGATGTAATCCCCACTCAAAGCCTACTGTTATAGGAAGTGATTAAACTCATTGGCCACAGCAAAATATCCAAGAAGGTATATAGGGCATTGTCCTCCGTTCATTAAACACTCAGAGTGAGTGAGTGAGTTTTTGTTTAGAGAGAGACTTGCAGAGCTTAATGTGTTGCCTTTGAGAACTGACCAGGCATGACCAGGCATACCCAATGGGCCAGCACAGGGGCTGGATTTATAGAAAGGTCCACAGAGCTGTGTGGGAGAAGTGGGAGAGGATAAGTTTCTGTCACTTTCTGCTTTTCATAGCTAAGACCCCCTGAGACCCTGGGAAAGGTCTTTATCCCTTGACAACCAGGACACTTTACCACAACGGGGAAACTCCAGAACTTGGGAAGAAAAGTGTCTGTTGTTTAAGCCACCCAGTTTGTGGTAATTTGTCACAGAGCCTCAAGCAAACTGAGCTAGTCTCCCTAAGCCTATTTCGTCATCTATAAAACAGGGATAATAATAGGCACCACTATTAGATGAGGATTTATGAGATTATATGTATATATGGACATAACATAGGGATTGTAAGAGAGAAATTTCTCCAAAATACTGGCTACAATCTTTCTAGAATGTAACTCCTTCATATGTCCTAGTTGTCAGCATGGTAATGGAAATGGTTTAGAATCATGCACACCTACGTAATTGTGAAGTAACACCACGACCACCTTTCTTAAGCATTTAGTAAATGTCTCCTTGAGGGGAAAGAGCAGCGGGCGCACAACCGGCAGGCTCCGTCCAGCCTCCACGCTGCTGTGCATATGGTTCCTTTTGCTTGGAATGCTCTTTTCACAGGTCTTTGCAGGACTGGTTTCTTTCCACCACTCCCTTCCCACTTCAAACATGACTCATCAGAAAAGGCTTCTCTGACCACTGGTTTACCTTCTCAGGCCAAATCACCTTCTACCAGCTCGCCTTCCTCTGTTGTCTTCACAGCACTTAGCACTCTAAATGTATCTCAAATATTGATTCCTTTACTGTTCAGTATCTGTTTTATCCCATGAAACACCAAACTCTGAGAGCAGGGACCCTAATGTATTCATCACTCTCTCCCACTGCTTGGATCAAAATAGTTGGTCAATAAATAGTCACCGAATCAAGGAAGGGATGAGGGAATGGGGGAAACTATTTCAGGTAAAGCTTAGTCCTGGGCTCGGGATTGATCCTGTGAACAGTAGAACCTTACCTAAATTATATTCTGTCCTTGGGCTCCATGGGACGTGGTTCCCTCGGGAGGAGAGATGATGAGGTATAGAAAAGACAGTAGATAACAGGAAATCAGGTAGGCGTGGGTTCACAACCCGGATTTGGCCTATTTGGATACACTCCATTGAGGATGCCACTCAACCTCTACAAGCCTCACTGTCCCGTGAAAGACTGGAAATACTACCTCAGAGCAGAGCAGTTGAAAAGATTCAATGAAGCAATGTTTCCAAAGAACATGGCAAACAGAAGATCAACAAATGGCATCAATTACTTTTAATAAACGAAAAGGGCAAGCTACTCATCTTTTGACCTAGTAAAAGGAGTTGAAGGAGTGTCAAAAACTAAAAGCCACATTGACGGTTTAATGCAAGGAGCTGGTGGATCCTGCTCCATCTGGGAAACGTAGGTGAGATTTTTAATTGCCTGGCCCTGAGGATCCCCCTTGGTTCTATGGCCTCCCTCAGACCGCCACGTAACCAAACCTGAGGGCCACAAGGATTCTCTGATCAGCAGGAGCAGTCACACTAATGAAAAATTCCCAATTTTAAGAAGAAAGTTATTGAAAGAGTTTAATATTGAATTCCCTAATATTACTATCCGGAGAAGAGAGCATTAACAGAGCCCAAAAGTGTGTGTCAGCAGCATCCGTCTCCTTCAGCGCCTAGCTGCTGTGACATCCTTCATCTGTAGCTCAAGGGAGGGCGAGGACTCCCCGCACCTGTGTTGATTGATGCTGATTTCAGCAGGCTCCCCCGGGGGCAGCACCCGCATGAAGGATGTGTGCAGGAAGTGTGCAGGTGTTCCTCACGCTCTATTCCTATGACATGTTTGCTGAGTGCTGACAAGTCATCATTTTCCCATGAGTGGCCGCCTAGTCCTTTCTCAGACTTCTGAATCATGAAGGCTGTGGGGCCATTTTCCTAGCAGGAATAGTCACCCAGGAGAGACAAAGTGCCTGAGCATCCTCTCGCTGTGGCTTCATCCTTTTCCAAAGCAGGCGCAAGGAAAAATGCCAGGAGCCAAGTGGGTGAGAGTAAACGGTGAAGAGCAGCGGGATATGCATTAGAGCTGAGTGCACGCTAGGAGAATAATTAATATAGTTGTTTAATTTCATTTTAGAATGGTCTCAATCTTTGGCCTGCTTTGTCTAAAGACAGAAGTTTGATTGTTTGCTCTCTGCATAGAGGTGGCTGGACTCTTCTGGAGAGCTCTGGGTTCCCCATCTTGAGGAACCGTCCCACTCTCTTTCTTATCCTCCACCCTCCTTCCCCCACGTAGTAGGCACCCTTGGGAGTCTCACGAATGATGCTTTTCTTTTTCCATAGAGCACTTGAGTAAAAAGAGAAAAAAACAGTTGATTTTTTTCCATCTTCCTCTGAAAGTAAAGAGATTGGAGACAAAAATATCTGGGTCCTACATCCAACATCTCAAGTCCTCCATCCTTTTGCCCAAGGATTACTTCCAACAGAAAGTACTCCTTATCTTCCAACTTGGATCCAGTCTTTTGAAAGTGAATTTTAAAATACTATTTCCTTTCCTTAAAGCACTCACTCGCTACCCATTGTCCTCCAAATGAAGGTCAGACACGAAAACTCAGCTAAGAAGTCTCCTTCTAATCCAGACCCATGCACTTGTTTTTACACCCCAACCACACAACTGGCCGTGTTTTCTGTTTTGGGCCCTGGCAGGTGCTGCCAACACTAAACACACTGATTCTGAATCGTGGAAACTCTTCTGAGATACCATGTCCTAGACAGACTGCTTGGGAATCTCTGGGCTTTCCAGAGTGAAAGCTTTCTAGATGACTTTAAAGTGTAGCAAGTACTCGTGGCCACTGGCCCAGATTCTCAGCTTTAGCTGCACCTTGAAGTCCTCTGGGGAACTTTAAACTCCCAGTGCCTAGCCTACACTCAGACCCGTTACGTCAGAATCTGCATCTATGGGCCTCAGGTACAAGTTACTTTTTTTTTTTTAGCTCCCCAAGTATGTGCAGTTTTGAGAAGCACTAGCCTTGAGGGTTCTTTGATATAATTTCTGAAGAACTCCCACTCATTCTCTAGGTCTCAGCCTACATGGAACTCTCTGAGAAGCCTTCCCTGAATCAGATGCTCCTCCCCAGTGTTCACAGAATGCACGCCCCTGTGCATTGACAATTTGGCAGGACTCCCTGTGGATTCATCAGTGTCCCCATCATTTAGTGAGACCCTGGAGGGCGAGGACCATGTAATTCCTCAGCATCTAAGGCAGGGCTTGTCACAGTAAACATGCAGCCCTGAGCAGTGTGTTCTCTGTGCTGGGCACTGTGATAGGAGCCCCAAAGTGTTTCTGTCCTCACAGAGTTTCCAGTGCATTCTCAAAACACCCCATTTTCTCATCCCTTCTAAAGACAAAATGTGGCAGCAATTTTCCAACTTATTTCTCTGCCCCAGAAGCATGGCACAGGTGTCCAGGAGATAGAATGTAACCCTGCCTAGCTCCTAGTTTTACAGAGAAAGCCTCTAACAGAAGGATCGCCTACGAGAAATATTTCCAATCCTAAGAACACTGTTCTCATCCCATTAGATCTCCAAATAAAATATCAAAAAGTGGGAACACTAGGTAGGAATAATAGGTAAACGTTAATTTTTAGAACAGATTCTGGACACACCCATTCCAATTTAAATGATCAGTATGAACAGAAGCAGGCTTCATCTAGAAGGTTCTAAATGCAACCTATGAACAGCTGAATTAGGAGACGTGGAGGGAGTCACTGATGTCACTATATATGAAAATGAAAGGATTGCCACGGCAAGAGGATACTGAGTTTGAGTCTATAACAGGAATTGTCCATACGTTCTTACTTTTAATCCCTGCAACAAAATGCTTATTTTCAGCCATTATAGGACTGTATAGCGGGTCTTGATTCAAGTCCTAGCTTCGCCACCAGTTATGTGAACTTAGGAAAGTTAATGATCTTCTCTGGACCTCAGTCTCCTCTGTTAAAGGGGGACAACCAGGTTATCCATCTCCCAGGGTTGTGGCGATGATGAAATGAGACTGTGCAAGTGTAGTACGGGGTATAGTGTCTGGCCTATGTGATTTAACAGTGAATATCTGCTATTGCTATTAAATTCTCTAGTCAAAAGAGGGATGCCTAGGAATTAACTGCTTTCAGCACTAACTGAGCTAAGATACAGAGCAGGGGTTTCATTGGAGACCGCACCCTCTCATCCATGCTGATTCATGTTCAGGTGGAGGGACCACAGAATCACAGGCTGGACAAGCTTAATCGCCATTCCTTACTACCATTCAGCCCTAGATCTTTATCCTCACCCCTTTAAAGGACTTTCCATGAATACCCAACCATATTTTCATTTCCTGCATGCTTCATAGCTTTCCTTTTCCTTTACTGCTTTCATCTGAACAATTATGAAGAACAAAACTCTGGAGATGTCTTGTCATTCTTAAACACTAGATCCAAGTACTTTCAGGTTCCAGCAATTTATTTTCTTTCTTTCTTTAAATTCAATTAATTAACATTAATGTATTATTGGTTTCAGAGATAGAGGTCAGTGATTCATCAGTCTTATATAATACCCAGTGCTTATTACATCATGTGCCCTTCTTTTTTTTTTATAAAGATTTTATTTATTTATTTGACAGAGAAATAGACAGCCAGCAAGAGAGGGAATACAAGCAGGGGGAGTGGGAGAGGAAGAAGCAGGCTCCCAGCAAAGGAGCCTGATGTGGGGCTCAATCCCAGAACTCTGTGATCACTCCCCGAGCTGAAGGCAGACACTCAAAGACCAAGCCACCCAGGTGCCCCCATGTGCCCTTCTTAATGTCCATCACTCAGTTACACCATCTCCCCACCCCCCTTCCCTCCAGCAACCTTCAGTGTGTTTCCTATGATTAAGAGTCTCTTACAGTTTTTCTCCCTCTCTGGTTTTGTCTTGTTCTATTTTTTAATAGATCACTGTCCTGGTACCACCAGTATAGCTGAATTTCTCTCAGATTTTTATTTATGGAACTCCTTTCTAAGTAAATGGAAGTGGATAACTAATCAAGGAATTATTATGAGTTGAATGAAGCTCTTCAGAGTAGAAAATATTAGGGTCTGTTAGGATTTTTAAAAATAACTTCAGCTTCGTAAATAGGAAGTAATTTTCTATCATTGTAAGTGGGCTCCTATAGCTATTTAAGTTGAAAGTATTTGGTGGAAGGTTACTTTAGAGAATGAATTGGGTGGAATGTGCATTAGGAAAGAGGACAATTGTGTGTTTGGAGGGGACCAGCAGTGTGTCTGTGTCAAGGGAGCAACTGCTAACTTTCTGTGTCAGGAAATCCATGTGAAAATGTATGAGACCGTGGGGAATTGTTATATCACGAATTTCCTAAGGCCAAAACCCATGGGTGGCAATAATGACTCAGGACCAATAAACTCATAATTCTCCCAAAGGATCAGAGAACTAGACATTGACGGTGTCATCTTTAATTTCTTCTTACAACTTCTTAATGCTGTGTTGGCGATATATTTGTGCTGCAAGTTGTCTAGCCTCCTCTAAACAAAATCATCTCTCCAGATGTTCACCATATGGGAGTAGTTCTCTACCCAGGCTGGCCTAGCTGGTACTCTGACAGTCCCTGCTGAGAACTCTGCTGCCTGAAACACAACATCCAGCCTGTAGTCCCAGTACCCAGGAACAAGATGGTGGGAAAGAGGACCACCCGTTCGACAGCTTTTTCATGGAGCCTGTTACCTGCATCAGTGTTTGTAGATCTGGAACCAAGTATGATGATTTTCACCCCGGCATCCATCAAAAAACAACTCTGTGACCCTGGTCAGTTCACCCCTACTAGGGGTTAATGTGCACTGGACCATTCAAAAGGCAAACACTGGCCTGGTTCCAGAACAGACTGAAAACCATGTTGATCACCACACAGCTCTTTAGGCTTCTTTGTTTAGCTTTGGCGGAGGGACCAGTTCTGGTGTCCTATCCATGCCAATGGAATATATATCAATGACGGCGAGAAGTCAAAGTTGTTTTCTCCATTGTTGGAGCAAGAACCTTCAGGTTTCCATGTTGTAGTCAAGCAATCTAACTCCACCATCATTGCCAACACAACCAGCATCCTGGAGCATTCTCATGGAGCATTGACCACTACTCTATGATAATAGTCATAAGGACATCTACAGTGTCACAAAAATCTCATTCTTGAGATTCTCATCTACACAAATTCTCATTACATTAACCACATAGTGTTCTCTTTCATTGCAACTCTTGGACTAATAGGGCCCATAATAAAGACCCGATTCAATTAGTTCAACCTTATCCCCTGCTCATATGAACACCTGTCACGTCTTCTGGGAAAGACTATCATGAGCAGGTAAGGAGCTTGGGAAAATGAAGTCCTTGTCAGTAAATACATGGCTCAGTGCCCTTTGTCATATGATTACATGATTTTGGATTTATCAACTAATGCCACTATCAACTCAGCCTAGTGTCCAGTTGAGAGACTGGTGTTCCACTGATTCCAATTCGGATACCAATACTAGATTCTCAGATGGAAACCTTGCTGAACTATAATGAAGTGCCAGCATAGTCGTAAATTACCCTTCTGTTTTAGTTGAGGTCTAATCTCTTATGGATCTCAAATTTAACTTAATATACTCAGGGGAACTTTGTTCATTAGTAAGTGGAAGAAGGGTAAAAGGAAGGCAGAGTTTCTGAGGTATGTGAGAACATAGCTATCCTAATGTTTTGGACTCAATTGTGTGCCACCAAAATTCACATGTTAGAGTCCTTATAGCCAGTAGTCCTCCGAATGTGTCTTTATTGGACATAGGGTCTCCAAAGAAGTAATTATGCTTAAATGAAGTTGGATGTGTGGGCAGTAATTCAGTATGACTGGTGTTCTTAGAAGAGGAGAGACAGAAACACTGGGGACACACACAGAAGAAAGACCATAGGAAGACACAGCCAGGAGCTGGCCATCTGCAAGCCAATGAGAGAGACCCCAGAAGAAAACAAACTGCTGATATCTCGATCTTGGACTTCTAGCCTCTAAAATTGTAAGAAAATAAATTTCTGCTGTTTAAGCCACCCAGTCTGTGGTATGGCAGCCCGTGCAAATTAATATATCTTAAGAAAAATTGTGATGAAGCTAAAACATGTTGCTGAGAGGGAAGAAGAAGGTGAAGTGTCATTTTATGCACTATTTTTTTAGTTTTCCTTATTTCTTTTCTGTGAAACTATTATGACCCTTAACTGTCCAAAAAATTTTAACAGCATTTAATTTGCATTTTTTTCCAAATTTTTTATTATATTTTTTTAATTTTTTAATTTTAATTCCAGTATAGTTAACATACAGGGTTACATTAGTTGCAGGTGTACAATATAGTGATTCAACAATTCTGTACATTTCCCAGTGCTTATCATGAGAGCGCACTCCCTCTGCCCGTTTCGCCCATCCCTCCCTCCCAACTCCCCTCTGGTAACCATCAGTTTGTTCTCTATGGTTTAGAGTTGCTTTCTTGGTTTTTCTCTTGTTTTTTTCTTTGCTCATTTGTTTCTTAAATTTCACATATGAGTGAAATCACATAGTATTTGTCTTTCTCTGACTAACTCATTTTGCTTAGAATGATACTCTCTAGCTCCATCTATGTTGTTGCAAATGGTAAGATTTCATTCTCTTTTATGGCTGAGTAGTATTCCATTGTATATATTTACCAGATCTTCTTTATCCATTCGTCAATCAATGGACACTTAATGGCTGTTTCTGTATCTTGGCTATTGTAAATAATGCTGCTATAAACATAGGAATGCATGTATCCCATTGAATGTATGCTTTTGTATTTTTAGGGTAAACACCCAGTAGTGTGGTTACTGGGGCATAAATAATTCTTTTTTTAACTTTTTGAAGAAACTCCATATGGTTTTTCATAGTGGCTGCACCAGTTTGCATTCCCACCAACAAAACAAGAGGGTTCCTTTTTCTCCACATCTTCACCAACACTTGTTTCTTTTGTTTTTTATTTTAGCCATTCTGTCGGAATGTAGCTTTGATTTGTATTTCCCTGACGACCAGTGATGTTGAGCATCGTTTCATGTCTGTTGGCCGTGTGAATATCTTCCTTTGGGAAATGTCTATTCATTTCTTCTGCCCATTTTTTATTTGGATTATTTGTTTTTGGGGTCTTGTTTTATCACTTCTTTATGTATTTTGGGTACTAACCCTTTATCAGGTATGTCATTGGCAAATATCTTCTCCCAGGTTGCCTTTTCGTTTTATTGATTGTCTCCTTTGCTGTGCAACAGCTTTTTATTTTGATATACTCCCGATAGTTTATTTTTACTTTTGCTTCCCTTGTCTCATGCAATATACCTAGAAAAATTATGCTATGGCCAGTAACAAGAAATTACTGCCTATGCTCTCTTCTAGGATTTTTATGGTTTTAGGTCTCACATTTAGGTCTTTAATCTGTTTTGAGTTTATTTTGTGTGTGGTGTAATAAAGTGGTCCATTTTCATTCCTTTGCATGTAGCTGTCCCGTTTTCTGAACACCATTTGTCAAAGAGACTGTCTTTTTTCCACTGGATATTCATTCCTCCTGTATAGAAGATTAATTGACCATATAACTGTGGGTTTATTTCTGGATTTTTTATTCTGTTCCATTGATCTATGTGTCTGTTTTTGTGTCAATACCATACTGTCTGGATCACCACAGCTTTGTAGTATAACTTGAACTCTGCAATGGTGATACCTCCACTTTGGTTTTTCTTTGTAAAGACTGCTTTGGCTATTTGGGGCTTTTTGTATTTCCATATGAATTTTAGAATTGTTTTTTCTAGTTCTGTGAAAAATGCTATTGCTGTTTTGATAGGGATTGGATTAATGTATAAATTGGTTTGGGTAGTATAGACACTTTAACAATATTCTTTCAATTCATGAGCATGGGATGTCTTCTTATTTGTGTTGTTTTCAGTTTCTTTCATCAGTGTTTTATAGTCTTCAGAGTACAGGTCCTTGACCTTTCTGGTTAAGTTTGTTCCTAGATATTTTATTATTTTTGGTGCAGTTGTAACTTGGATTGTTTTCTTAAAGTTACATGGTTTTTTTAAAATTTTCTTTTAAGGAGTCTCCATTTGTCACTGCCTTCACTTTTATGGAGACTGTTCATTGTTTGTTTTTCATACATTTCAGGAGCATTAGGAAGTAGGTCCACATCAGGTCATCCTAAGTTCTGATCTCCAACGCTTACTAGTTCTTTGCTCTGACCATATCTATGGCCTCTATGACTGTTGACAGCCTTTTTATGGTTGCACTTAAGTTTCTGTAGAGGGGATTTAGGATGAAATCTTCAATTTGTTCACGCCTCTACCTACTTTTCCAGAGATAATACTTTGTCAAGACTCCATCTCCATTTAGGAGTTCTTTCAAAATATTGTTTATAAACATGTAAGATTATATGTGAAAACTGTAAGAGTGGAGAGTTAGGAGTCAGAACATGTGGGTCCATTTGTAAATGTTCAGTTCTATAAACTATGGATGGTGGTGTAACAAACATAAGTTGGGGACTGAGGTTTTGCTTAGAGAGAAGATTCACCTATAATAATCAGTAAAAACCATCTGTCAAGGCATCAGACCTCATTCATGAAAGAATAAAAATCCTCAAGTAAACCACTGAGGAAAGGAAAGGAATGGCCTCAGGGACTCCTTCTACTTTGGGATACCATCTGGCACACTCCTCTATGTCCAGCGTGTCTGACTCCACGACCTCTGACACGACTCAAAAAAGGGGCTCTGCCCAAACATCAAAAGGGCCCACGCTCTCTTCTTCTTCATTTTTATTTATTTTTATTTGTAGGGTTTTGGTTTTTTTTTTTTGCAAATAGGTAAAGCAGAGAGGCTAGAAGAAATACACAATATATTTAAAAGCTACATATTTAAAATTATTAAAAAATATTTATATAAAATATCTTTAAAAGTTTCTCTTCCCTTTCTCCTTATTTATTCTTGGTCCATTATTGATCTTTATCTCACCAGGGCAGGGGTCAATTACTAAGACAATAGTAAGAAACTTACTTTGACCATTTGTATTACAATCCAAAGATGTGTTGCCTTTTTAAAGCTTCAGTTTTCTAGTCTATAAAACGAGAATAATAACACTTGGGTATTGTGGGGATTCCCTGTGACAGGGGATGTTCCCTAGCCTGGGGACTGGCATGTGTTCAGTGTTCACAGATGTTAGCTTTGGTCCTGGTTACTATTGGCCTCAGACCCCAAAGGCCCCCCTCACGAACACATTGCATATCTTCTTCTTCCTTCATGTGTGGCAGTGCTGCTGTATGGTTTCATCTTCAGCTTTCAGAGATTTTCTGTCCCATTCCCCCAGCTCTTCATATATTTGTTCACAGCATGTCAGAATCCTAGTGGTGGATCCACTAAGGGAGTTCTCCTTGTTCTCTCAGGACTTTGATTTATGTACTTAAGATTCACAGAAAAACCTCACTCTTGATTCCAGTGTTCTTTTGCTTTCTATCCTTCCTTGAATTGTATGATCCGTTTAGGAAAGTCTATATGCGGTGATAACATCTGTTTGACTTTTATGTAGTTCTCAATGACACCACCTGAGTCCCTCTATATAAACAGCTAGCCATATTAGTCACCATGGAGTGGGTTATCTGTTTGACATCAGAGCTCGAAGTACCACTCCTAGAATGAGTTTCAAATGCAGCCGACATCCTTTCATCCCAGGCCTAGGACATCACAGCTCAAGATTTACCACCTTACTAATCTTAAATCCCCCTCTTTACTATCTTTACCCTAGGCATTTTTTTTAGAGTGGGCCTTCTCTCAGCAGCTTTATTTTCTTATTCCAGCTCTCTCTTCCATTCTCCCTGCAACCCTGACTTCTCCTGTGGTTACACCCTTTTGCCCACATCATCCACCGTAGTCAAGCAGGTGCAAACAATACAACTTTCTCTGAAGATGAAAATACACACTTGTGTACATATATCTGCGTGTGTATGCAGGTATACTTTCCAATAGGACAGTCACTAACCACATGTGGCTAATGATTATTTGAAACATAGCTAGAAACCAAAGGAATGTATTTTTAACTGTAGTCAATTCTAATTTAATAACCGTATGTGGCTAGTGGCTACTGTTGGACGACAGAGCTCTGCTACATAAGCAAATACTACAGGATATGACTAGATCCAGTCAGGAACTCCTATAGGTTTATGTGACCCAGGTGCCTTTGGTCAGATTTTGTCTATAATTTTGTCCCTTGGAGTAGAGAGTTAAAAAGGAGCAAACTTTTCCTCTTAGATCTCTCTTCTTTTATTTCTTCATTAGGCTAATTAACAGCTGTTAGTTCGAGAGTTCTGCTTAGAACCTAGATGCGTGCAGGATCTGAAATATGCACAACTGTCTCAAAAGACAGTTAGCATCCACATTTCATAGATAAGGTCAGAAGAATGCAGTAACTTGCTTGACACTGCAAAGTTAAAAAGCCACGGGCTTGGGATTTAAATTAAGGTGTGCCATAAAGAAATCCTTTTTTCTCACTGCCTCCACTTTCCAACCTGTGACATGCATTCAACCGCAAGATTATTTGTCATCACTGCATATTAAAATCACTGCCTGCTACTCAACATTCCTGCTTCTTGGTGTGATTATATATGATTCCTTTCACAGCTTTTCCTCTGCTCCATATTTTTCCTTTCTAGATGTATTCCCCCTCCCATATTTTTCCCATAAAAGGCTACTTTCCACTCCGTTCTCCTGTTTTACTGCCCTGTACCCGTCTTGCTGGCATTGTATGTGTTAAACCATTGTGAGTCATACTGCATTTCCTTTCCGTGCTTCCTATATGACGAAGCAGTGCACACCTGAGCTTTCAAAGCAGCCCCACAAATTCCTGTCTGTTTCCCAAGTCCATATTCTTGACCACTGACAATTCCAATTTGCTTTACAGGCCCTTCCTGAAACCATTACCTCCTTAAGGAGTTCAGATGGTCCTTCAAGTGGCCCAGTCTTTCTCTCTCTCTCTCTCTCTCTCTCTCTCTCTTTGCCATCTATTTGCAAGAGGCTTCTAAAAAAATCCAATGGATACACACACTCAGCTCATCCTCCCAATTCACTGATGTGTTACTGTCTCCCATTTTGCTAGTGAAGAAACCCAGGCCCAAAATGATTTATTTGATTTGCAGCAAACGTATCAGGAAATCAGAAAGGAGTCCAAAAATAGAAGCTCGTCCAAAGTGCAGCCTAAAGTTGAGGCATGATTCCCAAAAGTAGTAGTAGAGGGTCACCCTTTTGTAACAAAATCAAGGGTATTTATTTCCAAGCAGTTCTAGGAAAAATAGAAATAGGCAGAACTACAAATACTATTTTGGACCACACACCCAGCCTGCTTCTTCCCCTGACCTGGCACTGGAAATTTCTCATCTCCTTCGGCACACAGTCTGCTAAGGGCAGTGAGGAAGGGTTAGCAACAGCAGTGGGACTCCTTTCTCTTAAGTGTGGCTGGATTTCTGAAAATAACCTGCCAACAGCATAAAAACAGTATCTTCATGCCTGGGTCAATCTGGGGTTCTAACAACATGAACAGTACAGAATGGCTGGTAACTGTGTGTTGTAGAGGGGACTGGGAAAGGTTTGATTTCAGGCAGGCACTGGGGGGAGGTCTCTGTCGGTAGTTGTTTTCAGACACCTCATTCTTGGTAAGACCTGAGTTAAAGAGTACTTTAGTGTACAGGAAGTCAACGTTATTTTTTAAGCTTTCTTTGTTGTTTGCGTAAAGTGAACTTCTGTTATGCTACATATTTTAAATGGAACTACCTCTTACATCTTCATTGGATTTAAATGAAGCGGATTCTCTACTCTCCAATTTTCACTGGGTTTAAATGAAGTGGGTTCCCTATTCTCTTTCATGATCAGCAGTAGCTATCCCGGCAGTGGAAAACATGGTCCATTGTTTAAAAGCAACAAAAGCAATGTGATATCAATGTAGAACCAAGAATTTTTCTCAGCATAACACATCACTACTCATGAAGAAAACTTAGAAGGACACGATAGGGCATTGGTATGTCCAGCATCAATAGCCAGGTCAGTGATGGGAACAGCATGTGAAGGCTTTATAAAATAATGTGAAGAAAGATCCGAACAAAGAGGAATGCCTGGCTGGCTCGGTTGGTAGAACATGCAACTCTTGATCCCGGGATTGTGAGTTCAAGCTCTGCGTTGAGCATAGAGCATAGAGCTTACTTTAAAAACAACAGCAACAACAACAAAAGATATGAATAAAGATAGTAGTTTCCCAGGGCTGCCATAACAAACTGCTACAAACTTAGTTTCTTAAAATAACAGAAATGTATTCCATCATATTTCTGGAGGCTGGAAGTCTGAAATCAAGGTGTAAGTGGTTCTAGGGGGGAGTCTGTTGTCTGCCCCTGCTAGCTTCTGGTGGTTACCAGGTATCCTTGGCATTCCTTGGCATGTAATTACCTCACACTACTCTCTGTCTCACTACAATCTCAAATGTCATGCCAATTCACAGTGACAATCTTCCCATGGCCAAGAACACATCATTTGGATTTAGGCCCCACTCTAATATACTATGACCTTATCATAGTTGAACTAATTACATCTGAAGAGACCCTTTTTCCAAATAAGGTCTGGTTCTGAAGTTGCAGGTAGACACAAATTTTCAAGCATGCTGTTTGATCAGCACAACCCCTTTAAGAATTATCACTATTCTTTATCTCAGCTCTGTGTTCGAGATGCAAGGCCTGATGGAGGGTAGTTGGATTGGGGATCTGGAGGGCTGGTTGGTGCAGCAAGCTTGCTCTGACCTTGGACTTGACTGCAATTCAGTCAAGATTTGGAGCTTTATAGCAGTATCCGCGTTTCCCTCAGAGTCTGAAGTGTTGCTTGACTAACATTTTAGTGTCTCCCAAATAAGTAACAACTTCTTAGGTATCAAAAATAATTCCCTTTGACAGCCACACTTATCAGATCACATAGGTTCAACTGTGTTTTAAAAGAACACTCCCTCTCTGCTTTTATAGGGACCCTTTATGCATATTTATACCCTAACAAAGCAGGCACTTGAGGAACCGTAGATAGTTCAGTTCATCTGCCCTTTTATTTTCCCCCTCTTCATTTTTCCCCCCTTCTCTTTTTCACCTGCTTGATTTTTATTTCTTCATCTCTCTGGAGCTTTCCCACAAAATAATGAGCAAAAGAAGGAAAAGTGGATTCTAGTCTTCTGACTATATTGCTGTTTTTCTATTATTTGACAAAGGTATGGTCCTAAGGAATGATTTTAGCTCTATATGTTTTTTCTTGTCCCATTGCCACAGAAAGTCAAATTAATCTTTTAAATTGACATGACATAGAATGGAAAATTCAACTTCGTGAAGGCTGAGTTTAGAATAATAAAAATGAGAACAACTTTTTTCTTCATGATAGTCTGGTTTTCCCAATTCCCTTAAGCCTAATATCCATTTCTGTGAATAGAATAGAAAAGGTGAAAATACACCACGTAATAATATAATCTTTTATTAGTTTTTCTAGTCTAGTCCAGTCATGTTCCAGAGGCTCATATGTGCTTGACGCATTAGTCACTTTCTCTCAGGTGTTCTTACATTGACACTACTGAGTGCTCCTTAGAGAGGAATACTCTCGAAGTCTCAGAAAAAGGCATATGGAGATGGGTTTTAAGTTTCTTCCCAAGAGAAGACTCTCTGCACTCCTCCTTTAAAACAAAACAAAACCATGGTATAGTCTGAGAATGTTGAGTTCATAATTATTCTTTCAAAGTCAGTGAAAAGAATGAAAACCAGTAAGCAAGATTTGAAATGGAACTCTCCATTATATTGGCCAGGAAAGGAAACCTAGGCAAGCAAGACTTGAATTCTGAGAAAACAGGCTTATGTTTTTTTTAGCTTGAAATAAAAGGTGATGGGTAGGAAGGGGAAAATAGAAGGGAAACTGATCCTTCAAGAGTTGCTGACCACACAGAAGGCACAGAGAGAGACTACCAAGGGTCCACGTGGTCACGGTCAGTTTTGACCTACCTTTTAAAGACTTAGAGCCAGTTGACGTCAGTTGAAAGCTCAAAATAAAGTTGACTTAGCCATTTGGGATTGGTCATATTATCTTATGATCAGCCTTTCACTTTCTAGATAGCTGAAAAACAGCCAACAAATTTGCTTTGTATTAGAATAGAGTCTAGAACTAAAAAGAGTAAATATATATATATATATATATGACATATTTATCCTTACCTTTATATTTACATTTATGTTATTTTTTTCTCTAAGTCAGGGAATGGAAGCCGTACCTCGATAAGAGCTTTCTAACAGGAAATCTTAACCAAGTTAATTAAGTTTTTTAAAATAATTTTAGGTTCACAGTTTTCAGGAGATTTTAGTATTTGTAATACTACATTCAGGTAAGGGCAGGTTGATTGAAGGCATTTATAATTAAGTCTTATTCTCTGTTACAGGTTTAGAAGGTCCCTTTTTTTTTTCTTTTCTTTTCCCCCCGTCTCTAAAAAACTGCAGTTCAGGGACCATTGCAACACTGACAGAACTGAGACTAAGGATTTACATCCTACGTAGTTAATTTCATGGCTCTTTACTAATTCAGTGGTGTGTGTGAGAATAACAGGTTCTAATTTTCCTCCTGTGCTTTTTCCTTCCTTGCTCCAAATACCTTCATAAGAGATGGAGTCCATTGTGCAAAATATACAATAACATCATCAAAAGCACAGAAGGGTGGGAAGGGCTTTTCTACCAATTTGGAAGTGGATGTGGCAGTTCTGTTCCAGTATTAAAATTCAAAAGTTGCCACAAAACCACAAGGAAGGAGAATTGGCCAAGGTAAATTTCAACTAAGTTCATATCAGAAAGAATTTCCTTCAGTGGAAAGTTTCCCCAGAGGAGCTAAAAAAAAAAAAAAAAAAAAAAAAAAAAAAAAAAAAAAAAAAAAAAAAGAAAAGGAAGAAGAAGAAAAGAAGGAAAGAAAAAAATCCACTGACAGAACCTTTTGAAAGAAGCAGAGGGGCCAAAATATAAAAGAAGCCTATCTTATCCTCACAAGAGAATTGGCCATTCAGATACCTTTAATAACCCTAGCTAATATGGATGATTAAAAAAAAAAAGCAAAGCTGATGAAATATTTAGTTATTCTAAATGGCCTTGTGTGGTGCTTAAAATAGAATTAACATAAAAAAATACTTTCTCCTTTTTGTGCTGCAGAATTACACCACAGATCTTCTTTCCTCCCACACATGTGGGTGATCTGGCATCTTCTCCTTGGATCTAAGGAACCTTAAACAATAAATTGGTTTAGTCACTGTTAGTGAAACTTCTTCTGTTTGTTCCTCTTAAAATTTTACTACCCTAAGAATGGACTTGGACATTAGCTATCAAGTTTCCTTCAAGGTAAAGTGGCAGTTAGTAAATAATGGCTTAAATAATTCTCAACACTGGGTGGCATAAAGCCATGATAAAACTCTTCCTAGTACGTGTAACTGCATTAATCAAAGTTTATCTAGAGACCCAGACAATTGTGCAGAATTATGAAGCTAAGATTTTGAAACAGCTAGGTAAAAATGTTGAGAAATACTCTAAATCAGTATTTTTAAACCTCAGCCCTATTGAAATGTTGGATTTTGTAATTCTTTGTTGGGGTAAGGGACCTGGCCTGTGCATTGTGGAATGTTGAGCGGATCCCTGACCTTTATTGAATAGATACCATGGCACCTCCCCTACCCCAAGTTGGGACAACCAAAAATGTCTCCACACATTGCCAAATGCCCCCTCAGGGACAAAAATCACCTCCCATTCAGAACCATTGCTTTAAATCGTGGCAGAAGGACAAAATAATTCACCCTGACATCCCATTTTTCTTTTCCTCTTAAGTTTATTCATAGTAACTTCTGAACATTGCATTTTTTCCTTTTAATGTGTAAAAATGTGACAAATCTTTGATAATTGTGGTTTTTGTTTTGTTTTGTTTTAAAGATTTTATTTATTTATTTGACAGAGATAGAGACAGCCAGCGAGAGAGGGAGCACAAGCGGGGGCAGTGGGAGAGGAAGAAGCAGGCTCCCAGCGGAGGAGCCTGATGTGGGGCTCGATCCCATAATGCCGGGATCACGCCCTGAGGCAAAGGCAGACGCTTAACCGCTGTGCCACCCAGGCACCCCTGATAATTGTGTTTTAACTGTATTTGGGGGATGAATCTGGTAGATTCCCTCCCTACCTGGTCCATTGCCCATCTTAAGCTGCTCAGTTCTACTCTCTGTTTCTAGGGGAGAAAAAGCCCTCTTCCAAACAGGAGACCTTCATCCTGTACTCTCCTCCTGGTGCTGTGACCCATGGGCTCCCGCCTTCAGGGCTGGAGGTCTTCCTAAGAGCGTGGACCTGAACGTGCCAATACCTGGGGCACAACCTATGACAATAAACTCAAAGTATCTATGGGCGACTCTTGGGCATTGATGTTTTTAAAAGCTCCAAGATAATTCTTATTTGTAGCCAAAGCAGCAAACCACCATTCTCAACTGTTTAAGCCAAAAAATAAAAAAAGCATGGACTTGACCCAAAGCTAGGATTTTTGTGTCCTGCAGCATCACAACTGGAAGGATTTCAATGACTGCTTCGAAATGATGTTCCAGAAGTATCTAAGACTAAACTTGGGGGCCCTGGGGAGTTGCTGGGAGAGATTGAAAGACTCCCATAATGTGGGCCACCTGAACTCAAACAAGACAATAGGACTTACTGTTTACTGACTAAAGAAGAAATATTTTTGATTCTTTTCCAGACATAAACTCAGGTTCTAGTTCGGGGCATCCCCTAAGTTAGGCAAGCCAACTGTAATAAAATATATTTCAAAAACAAATTGAAATTCTTCCCACCCCCCCAACAGTCTTTTCGTTATTCCCCAACTTACTAGAAGCCTGCTGGGAATGTTTTTCAATGGCTTTGAATAGATAATGGGTAAAGAAAAGTAAACTAGGTCTCCTCCCTCTTGTTCATCTTGCTGTTTCTCTCCTATGTTTACATCTGAAGCCTCAAGGTACAAAGACTAAATCATTATTTGCATTATTAAACATGAGTAAACAGCTTGGAGTCTCCTTTACTGAGCTAGCTTGTCTGTTCCCCGTTGCAGCTTTGACTCTAGACCACATCCAATGCTATTGTAGAGCATGGATTATGACAAAGCACCACAAAATGGTAACAGCTTATAATAATAACATAGATAATGTTTATTGTGTATTTGCTTTGTGCTAAAGACATTATGTAATTTTTTTTCCTTTTGTTACATATAGTCCTCACTGCAACCCTATAAATTAGGTCCTATCACTCTACTTCCACAGTAAGAAAACAGGCTTAGAAAGGACAAGGTTACATATTTTAGGTGACAGAGTGAGAATTCAGACTCAATTGTTACTGACTTCAAAGCCTTTGTTCATAGTTAGACAGAAAGACAGACTAACCATGATGTTACAAGATGCCACTCTCCTTTCCAGGAATTCCCTGAAGATAACGCCTTGACATGAAAGTAGGCTCTCAAAGACAAGAGCCTCTTTCTTTAGTTAAGGAGGTATTTATCATAACGTGATTGAATGAATATTTGCTGAATATCTTGCTCTGTTGAAAAAGCAGATTCATGAGTCCTACTCCAGACCTAATGATTCTTAGTTTCTGGAATGGGTGGTAAACAGGCCCAGGTATCTGAATTTTTAAAAATTTCAAATTATTTTTATGCCCAGAGAAGTTTTTGAACCACTGACTTATGTTGTCAGCCGAAGTGTACTCACTAGGTTGGGTATCTCTGATTTTTCCCTGCAGACCATCCCTGCCCAGGGTGGGAGGATACATTGGTTCCTTCAGCAGGCTTCCTTGCCCTCTGGCTTCCAGGAAGCTCACGTGTGGGAGTGGTGACAAAGGTATTAACAGGAGACCAGGGGAGAAGAAAAGACCTTGGGAAAATGTCTTCAGTCCTCAGATTTTCCTCCTTTTCAGTCATTGCAGATTGGCTACTTTGAGCTCCCAAAGGCCATAGCACCTGTCCAACAGCCCTCTTCACAGAAGGAAATCTCAATGCCAAGAACCACACTCTCCTCTCATCTATTTAATGACAAATGTTCTGGGTATTAATGTTCCTCCCTGTTGCTAGCTCTGTTGGTTTCTTGAGGGTCTATCCACATCTCTGCGAATATTCCCTTTCTTAAATTCTCTGCAGTGTCCCCATTTGAGGCTATCCTGTGGTTCCTGGCAGACCCTGATTGACACCTTGACAAACATGACTCAAAGAGCTATAATTTATCTATTTCTTCTGTGCTATTCTTTCTACATGACACCTGGTAGGGAACTGATGCCCCTAAGTTGCCTCATCTGTTATGGGAATAGCATACCTAGCTTTCCAGCTGTTGTAAGGATTAAATGAGATAAACCTGTGCAAGGTCCTTAGTGTGTGTCTACTATAGTCTTCGAGTTACTGTTACTCCCTGACGCCTGTTTATAGCATATTGCCTCTGTGTTATCATTAGCATAACTTGACTGGCCTTCAAGGCATAGCTTACTCTCTTCAGGCCCTCCTTGATCCTTGGCCCCCTCCAATCTCCAGCTATCTACCGTATCTTCTCATGAGAGGACACTTTGTTTACTCTGTCTTTCTTGGTTTGCTTAATCTTACTGGTACCTACAGTATTCACAGCAAGAGCTACCCTGTCAACTTCCATGGTGCCCAAGCCACATCCTTTCTGTCTTTCTGAGCACCGGACCTTCCCATTAATGCCAGATTGACCCTTCTTTTCTCTACTGTCCAATTTTCAGGCATCTCCAGATTTAGCCCTCAGAACTTAACTAAGCTAACCTTCGGTTTCATGGGAGCCTGCTGTTTTTTAGCTCCTATTGATAATCCAGTCGCTTCTTCTTTAATCCTTATCCTGCTTCTAAACAATAATCCCTGTCCATCTAGAGCTTAAAAACTCCCATTCTAGAGTAGCACTTTGTATCTACCCTCAGGTCATTGCACCTGGTCAAGTATTCATGTGCAGCTGATAAATGGGCCCTTCTCAGCCTGGCAACAACATAGAATTCATTCTTTAATTTAGAAAAAAGTGATCCAGGGAGATTGAACATATCTGTTCCCTTGAGTACCAAACACATGCCAGGCACTCTCCTAGGCATGGAAGATCGTTGTTCCTGCATATGCCACATGCAAGAATATAGGCGAGGGATAAGTCAGTCTCCTTACTCAATCCTCTTTCATAATCCTCGTGAATTCATGAATTTTTGAAGAAAGCATTTGGACTTGTGGAGAATGGGTGAGCCCATATCTTCCAATGGAATCACTACAAAGATTTCTCTACATGCTTACAGCTAATGAAATAAAAGGGTTTACACTGGTTTACGGTATTGATAAGGTACGGTTGATACCTGCCTAACTCATTCTAGTCTAACTGAAGTCCCATGTTTTAGTTGGAATATACAATCTGCACTGGATTACCTGCTTCTCGCCTCAGGGTTCTGATTTCCTCAGTCTCCCACTTTGATTATGCCTTTGTTTAAATATAGTCTAGAAGTGTCCAAATATTGGCCAGTTGGTAATGCTGGAATTTTCTGGAAATAATGAATCTAGATTTTTTTGGATTTGTCCATTAGATGCTTCAAGTCTTTAATACTGTAGTCTATGGCTGTTGTATTTTTTTTTTGAAAATCAGTGTTATCGTGTTATCCCATAGTCAGTGCATCATCTGCTTTTTGGTCTATGTCCGGTGCCTCTAGAAAGAGGGTTTAAAATTTAGGGTATGGACTGAGTTTCCATTTCTGAGAATTGAGCATCAGCCTAGAGTACACCAAGCATCAATAGTTTAAGATTTAATCCTTTCATGGCCTCCACACTGGGGATTACCCACATATGCTTTTTAAACATAGAAAAGAATGGTTTGTTCAAAATGTCCCAAATTAAACCTGTGTTGAGAATTGCTAGAACTGTAAATTTTGTGTATGATTTTTCATATGAAGAAACTGAGGTCTGAAAGTTTAAGAGATTCTTCCAAGGCTCTAATAATCCAAACACTTTTTACGTTTTTTTCCTCTGGAAAGTGTTTTATAGCTTTTTGAGGATATGGTAAAATAGCTATTCATCTTTTTGTTTTTATTTAGCCTATTTTTCAAAATATACCCCGTAGATGCACATGAAGGGGTGGGATGGGTGCAAACCAAAACTTCTCTGAGACAATGAGGAAAATAAACCCAGGATTAAAAAATATATTAATAATCCACATCATACAATCCACAAATAAGATAAACCATGTGTGGGAAACTCACTATTGGAAATATCGCGTAAGGTCAGAGGGTTAAACAATACATCCAGCTGAGAACCATGGATCTAGGAATCTAGATTTGTGGTTAATAACTCCAATCTGCATAATAACTCTGATATCTGCATAAACTCTGCGTATCTGTGTATACATTAACAAGATGTAGTAAATACCAGTAGGTAATGAGAAAATTTATTTCCCAGTAGCTGTTCTAAGTTGTAGATTTTAGTTATATTCTTAGGCAGAATACTCTCTCATTCTCAGGGAGAAGCAGAGGGGTAAGAATGATTACTTTTTCGAACCATGGAATAAAAACTTCATGCAAACCATCTATTTCCAGATTCCCAAAAGATGTTATCTTTCACTTTAGATGGAGACCTGAACACTATCACCAAGACATCTTCAAATATTTGAAAGCAGTCTGTGCCTGTCTTTTCTGATTGCATCTGACGCCAAACCCAGGTTAAACTACAACCATAAAGAGCTTGGACAATGTGCTCCAAATTGAATTTATTGTCTGTACTCCCTAGTGAAAACCCACTTAGTTGTCTCCCTAAATCGCGATAATGTCCCTTGCTCTCACTTGTCTGAGCCTCCCTGTTGTGCTGCAGAGGTAGGAGCCCCATCGCCATCTCCTCTACTGTGTGACCGCGCTTCCTGACCACAAGTGATTGACCCAGACTGAGCAAGTCAGAGTCCCTTCTAAATTAATTTGGAATTCATATCCAGAGAAGTATCTCTCTGCACATATCTGTAATATGTCAATTTGGTGACCATGCTTTCTGCCACCTCTACGAGAGAATCAAAATCTCTGCACTATTATAGTAATAAGCTAAGTGGTCCTCCAAAAATCATGGTCACAGTGTGGTCCCATCTACCATACTGCTCACCTCCCACCCAAATGTGGTATCTGCCCATAAAAACAAATATAAACATGTCACTCCACTGCTGAAAATCTTGAATAGACATTATGCAGTCTGGCTTACATGTCTTCATAATCTCGTTTCCACATATCTTTTAGGCCCCATATCTCAGCAATCATCTTTTCCCCGTCAGAGTCTTTTTATGACCCACAGACACAATTTCACAGTCCAGTCATGCTGAACATCTCCTATTCTTCAACTCACTGAGTAGTTCCTAACTATTTGACTTTATGTACTTTCTTTTCCCCCTGCCTAAAATATCCTTTCCCCTGTTGACATTTTGACAAATTGTTATTCATCCTTCATGTCCCAGCTCAAATATCATCTCTCCCTGGAGCCTTCCACGTCTTTGGTTCACTTCTCCACAGTGAGTTAGCTCCTATGGAAAACCTCCACCAAACCCTGATAAACAAGCTGGTGGTTCATCTTTCTTTCTGTAACTGTACTTTGTTTATACCATCTAACTGGTGTCCTAGGTCCATGCCTGTCTTCCCTTTGAGACTGAAAGTTCCTGGGAAGACTGTGACTTGACTTTCCATCCCAAAGAGTGTGTAGAGCCTAGTGCCCCATACCTGGGCACTCATTAAGTGTAGGCTGAACGTGTATTTGAATATCTTGTGTGTCTCTAGAATACAAATAGAGCAAGAGGTAAAAAGAACATGGAAAGGATGTTTCAAAAGATTCTTATAAAAGGAAGCTTAAGAGATATAATTTTTATATTTGTCAGCAAAAGGGATTCAGCCCACAAACAGGAGTTGCACTGGTTCACAAGTGAGATCGTTGAGTTCATTCATCTTTACATTTCCACAAAAATGACCACTTTACCACATATATCTGGGCACTGAAAAAAAATGTTCATAGGGTGAATCAGTGCTCTTGCAGCCTTGATATTAATGTCTATAGGTATCCTAATCAGGAGTATGTGAAGAAAAATTTATGACTCAAATACATTATCTTAACTAGAGTGTTTATTTCTACACATTAAATTGGTTAGTTGAAAATACCCTTGGGTTCAGAAATTACTATTTCCCCTTAATTTAATTTAATTTTATTTTTTTATTATGTTATGTTTGTCACCATACAGTACATCCTTTATTTCCCCTTAATTTTAACTGTGTTTTCAAACTTGATTTCATCTTGGTTCTATGTGCAAACTGACCATTTAAAGTTTTTCATCTTACTTAGCTTTTTCTTCCTTTTTAAATAGTTTTTGATTGACCTCACTAAAATAGATGCATGTATAAGGAAATGATGAAGTATCAAGGAAGAGGATTTCAATGAAAAAATACCTTTCTAGTTAATAGGGATATTCAAAGGATATTAGAAGTGTGAGAGTTTGCTGATTATGAAGGGTGAACTTCAATGCAAATGCAACTGGCAGGCTTGAGAAGTTAGACCAGCTTCAGAAATGGTCTGTCCAGAATGTTCTGGATGAAGGCAATAGTGAATTTGTGGAAAAAGACAATTTGTTGGTGTAGTTTCACACAGCTATACAATCATCTCCAGGTGAATTTTGACTATTCGGTGCTTCATTGTTTACAGAAACTGTGTCCTGTTGAGAAAAAGCAGGTGGCACAGAATTAGGGATTGTCAGTTAGTCCTCTCCTTGTCACTGTCAACAGCTCGATACTGTAGAAGTCACCTTGCTGTTTATCCTTGCAATTTTTTGCTTCCTGTCTATCACCTAATTTCTCCCCCTGGCAATTTTATTGAAAAATTGCAATCCTAGGAATTAAGGAATTATGTATTCATGACATTAATTCTTCAGCAAGCCTCTACCTAGCCCTCAATAAAACAAATGCTTGAATTAAAATAACTCTTCCTCATGTCTTTTTAGTATTTAAGAAGTGTATGAGAACAGGACCAGCTGTTTCTCTTGAGCAGCAATGATTAAAACAAGCAGAAAAATATGAAAAAAAGAAAATACTTCACTGCAGGCTTCAGAAAGGTCAACTTTAAATATAGGTAGTCACACAACCAGATAGTCTCCTTGAGGTTTGTTTGACTGGTTAAGAAACTTCCTAAGAAAGGGAATAAAATGGAATAAAGTCCACTACGAACAATTTGAAAGAGTCAGATTTGCTACAGAATTATTTAGTTTTATCCCATCTGAATTCATCTTACCTTTAGTTGGATTTTGAGCACCAACTTTGAACCAAACACATTATACAAGACTTACTGGAAAAAATGTAAAATACCTTCCTTTCTTTTTCCTTTTACCCTCAAATATGGATAAATCCCTAACAGGTGCGTCTACACACTTCTGTTCATACTGGGTATATTGTTAAGTACAATTAGCATTTCTTCAGCATACTTTACTTAGTGATCCATTGACTTAGTTAAGACTCGTTTGGGAGTTTTTTCCTCCAAAATGTCATTTTTTGGGGTCATTGGAGCCACTGCTGTGTCACTTCTGCAGTCCTAAGTTAAAATACAAAAGTCTGCAGGGGTATTGTTTACACTCGGAAAGTATGTTATGAATACATGCCGTTAGTCTTGGACTGTAAGAAGTACAGTTGACCCTTCAGCAACACAGGGGATGGGGTGCTGACCCCCGTGGAGTCAAAAATCCATGTGTAACTTTTGACTCCCTGAAAATTTACCTACTGACAGCCTGCTGTTGACCAGAAGCTTTACTGATAAGATAGTTGATCAACACATTTTGATGTGATATGTATCATATACTATATTCTTTTAATAAAGTAAGCCTAGAGTGGAAAAGGTTAAGAAAATCATCCAGGAATATAAAACACACTTACGGTACTAACTGTATTTATATTAAAAAAAAAAAGTAGAAGTGAACCTGTAAATTTCAAACCGTTGTTTAAGAGTCAACTATAAAATATATGGAAATTATATAACCTGTCTAAAGCATGAAACTCAAGGTAAAAAATAGGCCAAATATTCTTTATTGTTAAAAAAAAAGCATATTTTTATAACCTCTTTACTAGGTCTTACTATAAAATTCCACTTAAAGCTTTCAGTAAAATATAGCACTTCAAGGATATTTCCACTTAAATATTGATCAAAAAGCATAAAAGGAGAGACCGTCTTAAATATATGCCATTTCTTTCTTATACCAATGACCCCCTAGTTGCCTCAGGAATAACTCTCAAGTTTGGTGTCTGAGCTTCCAGGAATTTGGACTGATTTCACCAGTTAATTAACCTCATGCAGTTCCAGGAATCTAACCAAGTTGGCCTCCAGGTTACACTAAGTGCTCCTTCCCTCAGACTTCCCAGATCGCAGGTGATCAAGGGGCTCATTAACAGAAAACCAACTTTAAATACCCATGCATCACATAAACTCCTTAACGCTGATGAGCCACTCATACCCAATAAAGAAGTCATTAATAGTGAATCTAAATAGCAATCCCCGGATCATGGCATTATAAACTCTGTGAGTGCTTGGGAATATTAAGGTGTTCTCCTACATGCTCGCTACACTTTCTAATTAAAGCCTCATGCTAATGAACTTAAGTCTTAGGCTTTTGAACAAATATGAATTATGCCACATTAGTGATCTATTGTTGTATAACAGATTACTCCAAAACTTAGTGGCTTAAAACAAGCATTTATTACCTCACAGTTTCTATTGATCAGGAATTAGGAAGCAGCTTAGTCAGGTGATCCTGGCCCAGAACTTCTTGTGAGTTTATAGTCAGCATGTCAGTAAGAACTTCAGTTATCTGAAGACTTGTCTGGGGCTGCAAAGTCAACTTCCAAGATGACTCGCTGTGACATGGCTGTTGACTCAAGGCCTCAGTTTCTAGCAACATAGATCTCTTCACAGAGCATAGCCTTTGGGCTGCGAAGTGTTCTCATGGCGAAATGGCTGCCTTCTCCCAAAGTAAGAGTTTCAAGGGAAAGAGCAAGGGGAGACTACAATGCCCTTTGTGACCTAGTCTGGGAAGCTGTATGCCGTCACATCCACCATATTTTAGAGTCATTAAGTACAAGGGGAGGTGAATTAGGCACCAGATTTTTAAGGGAGGAGTGGCAAAGAATCTGTGGGCATTTGTTAAAACCGCCACACGTGCAAAGTCACTTTCCACAAATAAATGTTAGGTGCATGTGGTGGCCAACAACAGACCTATTAAAAGAATTGGAGAACTAATGAGGCTAAATAAATTTCCTTTTAAACACTAAAAACAAATAGGGAAAATACTTGGTTGAGAAGAGAAAGAATTAAGGTCTTTGGAGCCTGTTACGTACTCAGTATTTTTCCCAGGACAGCTCACTTAAGGCTCATAAGAAACATTGTCCGGCTCTAGAGCCAGGATGCACTGTCTTGTAAGGGACATTGGCTAGCATCTCTGTCAGCATCTCCTTCCCATGCCATGTGCAATGATACCATGGTGGAAGCTTGAAGTCAGCCATAGTAGGAGCATTTACACCACGGAAATTGAAAGATTCTCCGAATTCGTCATCCTTCCCCTACAGAGCTGGTTGTTAAATATTGATGAGCATATCACTGGGTGGGAGCAGGCCTAATTTACAAATGAGGATAATTAATGAAAAGTTTTTAAATTTTTTTTAATATTTTGCTGATATTTTACTTTCTCCAAGGGTCATAGGGGTAATAAATGAAAAGCCTAGAGTTTGAACCAGTGTTGAATGAATCTACAGTTAGTTTGGTTTCTAGTATGTCTGCTACCTCTAAGAGGATTAATTGCTATACATGGTTCAAACCATTTTCCTTGCCTTCATCATGATATTGGTGTATTTCTAATGATGAGGCCAACTATGACGGATTAGCTGACCATTTGCGATTGGGAAATAATTCTATTTCAGGGATTGGAAAAACTAGTGCAAATCAAAGATAAAATGAGCTAACAGCAGTTTAGTGCTAAGTAGGAAACAATGGGGAGAGAAAAGGTAACAAATGGGGGGGGAACCCTATATTCTATTAAATCGGAGCCTGCTAGAAATTGGAGCTATGAGGCATTTCTGCATCATCTCACCAAAGTGTGAGAATATTTTCTCAGTACAGAAAACATTGGACCTCATTTCTCTAAATCGACATTTATATATTTTTAATATGTATTACCTTGTCAATATATACTACTTTAAGCCTCAGATAAACACTCTTGAAAAATTATTCCTGATATATACAATTTTGCCCTATTTTGCATAGTTAAAACATCCATATTCCATACACAAGTGCAAAGTTATGCAGAATTTTCCCTGTGCAGACAACCATACAAAACACTAATGCACACACACCCCAGAATGGAAGCTTGCGATGTGTAGTGCATGGAGAGCAAGGATGAAATTGACTTCAGTGGAACAACTTTGGTGTGAGTTTTTTTTGTTTTTTTTTTTTTGTTTTTATCAATAATGCTAATAGCTCAAAAGTGATCGCAGTCATAGTTATGTAGTTAAACGCTGTGCCAGAGACTATGGACATGTGCATTAAGGCAGACACATATGACATCTCCCCACCATGCTAGAGATGAAAAAAATGACAGGTCCGTTACCATGGAAACCGAAGCAGAGACACCAGCTACTAACTCCGAATACCAATTAACAGCTAGCACTTCTTTATGTTACAAAAATTGGTTGCTAGGGCAACTCACAGAATTGGCTCAGGTTATCAAATGAATTACAAGCTGAATCCAGAAAGTCAAATTCTTGAGAATTTTGTAGATCTTAATTTAGGGAAATGATTTATAGAGGTTATGCTGTAATTAAAACAGTATCTGTTTTCTCTGATTCTTCCTTTGTCATATCCCCTTCCTCCTCTTTTTTTTTTTTCATTTTAAAATATTCTTTAGGCAAACTGGGACATATACCTTAATATTCTCATTTATGTTTTCAACAACAACAACAAAACCCAAAAAACAAAAACAGCAAAGCTAAATAAAACCACATCTAACAAGTTCTTTTCAGAAAAGCACAATATAAACAACCTTGGTTATAGCTACACAAAATGGTTGATCCCTGGTTAGCTACATTTTGTCAAGCATCTACTATCTGACTGTATGAGAGGTGCTGCATATATTTAGTCCTCAAAAAGAATACTGGCCATAGAGATATTGGCCACGTGTCGCTGAGAACCGAGTGTTAAACCGTTTGCCACAGGAAGGATTCACCTGAAGCCCTGTTGTCTTCCAAGGTCGGTGGGGTAAACAACAGCAGAGCCCAGTGGATACGAGTCAGCTGGTCTTACCTAAACCTCGTGCCTGCCACACGATGACTAGGTAACCTTGAACAAGAGCTCTGATTTCTCTAGTTCAGTGTCTTCATCTCCTGAGAGTTTTCCTGAGATCTGACCAGGGCTCACCACCCTCTCCTGCAGCCTCCCTGCTCCAGACCACCAGCCCCTTTGTCCTGGGTCGTTAAATAGCTGCCACCCTGTCACCAGTACCCAGTGTGATACTAATAAAACGTAAGTCAGTTCATGTTACTTACTTCTCCTGAACTCCAACCTCTTAAGATTGAAATGAGATTAAATGAGACATTCCCTGTAAGGGGCTTGGCACAGTTCCAAACACGGAGTAAGCATTCATTCACTGAACAAATGTTTACTGAGCACCTACTGTGAGCCTGCTGCTGGGGGGAGAGCAGGGAACAATACTGAGAAATATGCTTGACCCTTTGCAGGTTCCCTGAAAATACAAAGCATATTATTAGATCATGGTAAGTACTTAGAGACAAATTTAGAGCACGGAAAGTAGATGGGGAGTGGGAGTCTACAGGGTTCTATGGGATGACTGGAAAAAGCTTCACTGAGAAGGTGACGTTTGCATAAAGCCCCGTAAATGACAGTGAGTCATGTACATTTGTGGGGAAAGGGTACCACGGGTGGTGAGCTCAGCAAAGGCCACGTTCCACCTCAGGCCGTGTGACTGGGATCTGTGAGGGAGGAGCATTGGAGGACTGGTATCTCAGAGACACTGTGGAGGGAGCCATGCATCACTTAGGGCCCGTGGGACATAGCAAGGGCTTTGGCTTTTATTTCAGTGAGCTGCGGAGTCACTGGAAATTACCATGAACTGCCTGTGTTTTATGAGGCTAGCTGTGGCTGCTGGTGACGAGTTAGGAAGTGATTGTAATAATCCATGGCGGATGGGCTGGTGGTTTGGTGGCTGCAGGAGAGGTGTTGATAAGTGCTAGGGATGCTTAGTAAATAACAGCTATTACAACATTCTCTGACACTGTTTCTTAAAGCTGAATTTATCACTCAGTTTAGACAAATTAGCATTTGGTTCCCTGTTTATGATCAGTCAGTTCATGCTAAGGGCTCAATCCTATTTGTATGGTAGTTTGAGTAATAATATTCTGAGTTATAATAATATTATGATTATTCCTTTTTTTCAGTACTTTGTCACTGTTTACTGCAGTGCTGTAAAATATTAAATACTATGAAAACTATACGGTAGTTGCCAAAGGCAGGGGATGGGGGTGGGGGAAATGGGTGAAGGTGATCAAAGGTACAAACTGTTGGGTAGAGTAAGATCAATAAATTCTGAAGCTGTAATGTGCGGCATTGTGACTGTATTCAGCGGTATTGTATCACGTGTTTAAATGTTGCTAAGAGAGTAGGTCTTAAAATTTCTCATCACAAGAAAAAAATGTATAACTCTGTGAGGTGATGGATGTTAAGGGAATCTGCTGTGGCAATCATTTCACAGTATATATGTATATCAGATCATTATGTCATAGACCTTAAACTAACACAACGTCATATGTCAATTCTATTTCAAAGAAACTGGGTGGGAAAATGAGCAGGTGAATTTAAAAAAAAAAAAAGGCTATAGAACTTCTGGAATTGAAAAAAATATAATTGTAAAAAAAAAAAACTCAATAAGGGGCACCTGGGTGGCTCAGTCAGTCAAGCGTCTGCCTTCAGCTCAGGTCATGATCCCAGGGTCCTGGGATCCAGCCCTGTGTCAGGCTCCTTGCCCAGCAGGGAGTCTGCTTCTCTCTCTGCCCCTGATGCACCCCCTGCTTTTGCTCTCTCGCGCTGTCTCAAGTAAACAAAATCTTTAAAAACAAACAAACAAAAACTAAAAAAACCTCAATAAAATACTATAAAACAAATAAAAAACCAAATGAATAAAATAAGTTCTAAGGAAAAAGAAAACTCTAAATGTCTGACTGAATGCCATAAAGCACAATCATTCTTCTAACGGAGGATTGTGTTTCTTACAATGCCTCATGCCTAAAAACCACATACTAGTAAAGTAATAGCTGAGATTTTTATTGAAGCCAGTCCATTAAGTAACATAGAATGTATTACTTGTGGTTAGTCCTTTAATAAGATGCATGGTGTTTTTGCCATTGTCCTTTCAATAAAGTTCCCCGAATGTACATAATTTATTGAGGGCATTTTTTTGTTTCTCAAAGCTTTCTCTCCGATACATTGTATTACCTCATGAGGGATAAGAAGAAGGCTGTTCTGTGTGTTCACATGAGGGATAAGAAGAAGGCTGTTCTGTATTCTCATCATTAAGGAATGATGAGAATTAAAGATTTGCCGAATGTGACAGTCTTGAACCTTGAACTGATCCTTATCTCCTCAACCTCAAGTAAGTATTCCTGGAGTCTAAGAACTAATCACATTCCATATACACACCTGCCTTTAAAGCCATCCAAAAGAAAACCTGCATCAAACTCACTGTTCAGACTTTCTAAGTTGAGGGTTTTATTTGTGTCAGCAATACAGAGCAAGTAAGAAGTAAGGACTTTCGTCCTAATGCTAATATTGTTGATAATAACAGCAGTTAATGGTGGTACCACACTTACCTTGTGCCAGCCACTGTTTTCTCTGCTTTAAGTCTGTGAACTCACATACAAATCACCACAAGCCTCTGAGCTAGGTACTGTTGGTATAATTGAGGAAACTGAGGCACAGAAATTCAGCTACTGAAGGTGACTGAGTTAGTAAGTGGTAGAATTGAAAGTCAAACCAAGCAGTCTGACTTCAGAATCTGCTATCAACCCCCATATTCCATAGCTTCTTGGCATATAGATCAGGACATTATTTTGAAATATTAGTCCATGTTACTCCTCTTAGATTTTCTCCTTTCCATCCCTAAACTTTCACTCGACTACCTGCAGTTCAAACTGGAAATGACATTTGCTTTCCTAAAGTTCCAGACTTTGTGGCTGCTTACAACGTTTTGCAAAGAATAGGAAATAAAGAGTTTTGCAAAACGGGGGTTGGAGGCACAGTCTCTTAGTCCAAAGGAAGGAGGATAGTGCTATTTTCCCTAAATTAAACAGTGATTCTTCTCTTTGGAATCCTGGGAGAAGTAAAAAAGTCGAGGTGAGGACTGCTTGGATTCCCCCTTAGCCCCACGGGGAACAGAGGAGGCCCCTAATATGAAATGGCTGTCCAATGTGACCAGTTGATAGAAGAGTAGTAACCAGGCTGAGAAAATCCATGAAAAGACTTTTTGTCTAAAAACCTTGCCAACCCAGGAGGATTATGAAAATAGAAATTAAGTTGATTTGCTGAAAATAAAGGAAGTTACAGTTCTTGTCAGCATGAGTTCATCATGGACCAAAATTAATGCATGTAAATCTACAATGTAAATCGGTTATCTATCCTAAACTCAGTAAAGTACTTCACAACTACTGGTAATTAAGAAATGTGACATAGGGATGCCTGGGTCGCATAGTCGGTTGAATGTTGGGTTCTTGGTTTTGGCTTAGGTAGTGATCTCTGGGTTGTGAGATTGAGCCCCGTGTCAGGCTCTGCACTCGAGTGGAACCTACTTAAGTTCTTTTTCTCTCTCCCTCTGCCCCTCCCCCCCGCTTGCTCTCTCTCTCTCTCTCTTTCAAATAAATAAGTCTTTAAAGAAATGTAACAATCCTTTCCTACAGCCTACATAGTACTTCATTCCCTTCTTAGAAACTTAGGCTCTACCACCAACATAATAAAGAAGTTGACAAATTAGATGGCACCGATCTTTCCCCTGATTTTGTATGGCTAACACATACCTCATTCTGCGGACAAGTAGACTTGAGCCTGAAGTGCTTTCTAATAAGTAAATCTTATGGTTGAAATAGACTATAAATAGAAATAACCAAATAATATGAAAGCTTTTATCTTTGCCTTGAACAGTGGTTTTATTCCTGTATCATAAAAATAGGCTGAATGAATTTCTTTTGGGGGCATATACTCTGTTCTGAAGTTGGCAGAGAAAAACAAAAGTGCAGGCATAGCAGACAAAAATCCGTAAGTGTTTCAAAATCATAGATTAACATCCTACAGGTTCTAGTCACCCAGCTTGCTAGAAGCTAAAAACCAAAAAGTCCTCTTAATAGGAAAGAAATGAGTAGATAAAATATTCTTACTGTTGTGAGAAGACTCCAGAAATATGGCAATGATTAAGCAGCTGGAAAGTAAACCTTCAGTGTTACTGTGGCTGGCAAGGTTCCCTGTCAGCAGTCAACTCTGATGTATTTCCCGTGAGGTTAAAAGTCATCATCTGAAATCTGTCTCCCTAACTATCGAACACTCCTATCATATGGGCATGATCTGGCGTGCTGGAAGGGGTAAGGAGTCCTGGTTCATAAAATATTTAAATAAGTTAATTCTATTATGCTCTCTGTTGATGATCTTGCCAACTGTGAACATGACATTAAATATGCAGTCTCTTATCGATTCCAGTGGAATTCAAATGGAATGATTCTGTGTTGGGTTCATCACAGCAAGCACCTATCACCATGATAACAAAGCATGGGTATGTAAGAAGTGTTTAACAGAGTCCCGGAGAAGAGAGAATTTATGGGGCATTGCTTTATTCTAGCTCCTGGATACATCTGACTTCTTGACTGGCGCGAAGGCAGAGTGGTCAAGGGCACAGACTCTGGACCCAGACGCTCGGCGTTCCTATCTCTGTTGTGCCCCTTACTAACTCAGTGAGCCCAGGCAAGTTACTCAGCACTCTGTGCCTCACTATCCCCAACAGACCAAATGGGTCTATTACTAGTACTTATCTCATAGGGTTGCCTGAGAATGAAATGAATTACACGTTAAGTGTTTAGAATAGGGATTAATACATAACAAATGATATGCAGGCATTAACTATGATTATTGCCCGTGGGAGAAATGAACAATGTGTTCTAGACTCTCCTTTCTTAAAAACCACATCATAAATAATCGTCTTTGTAAATATATGAAAAATACACATATATAGCTAATTGAGTTCTTAATAGGTACCAGACCCTGTTATAAGCAGTGCATATATTTTAAATTGTTTAATATAGGAAGATTTCTAATGAAATATTTTATTAGAACATCAATGGAAACGAAAGATATTTCTCCATTAAATTTTTTTTTATTTAAAAAAATACTTATTTTAGCACTGACAGAGTAGCTCCTGAGAGACGTGTAAAGTTCCCACTAATCCACGTATGGGTAAAAAGTAACCTTAAGGAAGCACAGAGATGATATATTGAGTTAACTATCCTGTATACAGGTTGAAATTCTTCATGTTCAAGACCAAAGCTGACACCATCTCCTTACCTGCTAGGAAGACTATTTTAACTGCAGGTTAACTAAAGGCCAGACTGTGTCCAAGCTAATTTAGGGTCAAATCAAGCTAATTTAAACACATATACTTCAAATCCAAAAGGCATGCCTGTTGCCCTTTGCTCCCTTCCACACAAGAATATCTCAATCTGGCCTTGTATCAGCATAATTAGCAACTTATGTCACCCTGACTCTGTGATAAATACTAATTAAAGAGCATTTTTATGCCAGTAAACACTTGCCTTGCAAACTAGCTCTTTGAAATGTGTTATCACCTGGTTCTATGGAAAGCAGGCTGGGTAGGGTCGCTCCTGAGATTGGCTGGGGTAAATATTTGCCACTGCCCTGGGAGATGCTTCTTTTGCATACAAACCCCTTTGTAAATACCGCTCACATTGTCAGTAGAAAGCACAGGGAAATGAGTTCTCTCTGTGGAGAAAACAGCACTGTTTGCTTATTCCCACAGATCCGGCAATTCTGTGCCCCCCACTCTTTGGCACACGGGGGACAGCTGGCCATTTCAGGGTGGACACAAACATTTCCCCCTGGCACGTTGTCTGCACTGGCCTATGTTGAACAGAAGCCAAGTTCATTTATAGCTATTTCAAGGACAGACTTAAGATTATTTCAAGTGCTCTAACAATATTTGCTTTTCTAAGGAGGCACGGTATAATACCCAATCTTGGTTGGCACAAAACCTTAAACCTACCACATCCCTACAAGCTGGGCAAACTTTCACACTCATAAAACACACTTTCTTGCCATCCACAGGCCTTAACCAAACAACTCAAAAACAATGTACATTTTCTCCATTTCCTTCAGTGTAAACTTCCTCAGAGGGCTCTCGGGTTTCTTGGTAGCAGAAGGAGGTTAAATAAATGTTGAAAACAAACCATGAGACTCGCTGGGCTGGATTTTTGAATTGCCCCCAAATTCCAGCACGGCCACTTCTTTCTAATGTGCCCTTTTTAATCTGAGGATATTAAAGAAGTTGGTAAACATTAACGGACTTAAAAATCATTCTGGGTGGTAGCTGTCTGAGCTCACAAGTAGGAAAGTGCGTCGACAGGCCTTCCCTCTGAAAACCATGAGTGAGACCAGCCATGAACCATTCGGATGGGGCAGGTGCATTTCCACTCCTCACTGGGGGGGGGGGGGGGACGGGGGAGAGGAGGCTCTGAGCTCTAATGCCACAGCTCAAGGGCCCAGGTCAGGGCCTGCTTCTTTGTCTATGCTCAGTGAAACTTTGTTGCACGAATGTAACTCTGCACGTTATAAAAGGATCTTTTCTGTTATTATTTCAGTCATGTCATTTAAAGTCTAAAACAGAAGGGTACAAATTAGGAAAAAAATTAATTTTTAAAAATTCTTTTGAAGATGAAGGACCCACGTCCATGGAATAAGAATTCAAACCTATGTGTATGAAGCCATTTGAACAATTCCCCCGCCTCCCCGACCCCAGGCTTAATGAGGTATAATTGGCAAATTGAGATTTGAAGTGTACGATGTGATAATTCGATAAGCACGTACATTGTAAAAGGATTCCCCCCATCGAGTTAATGAGCGGATCCATCACCTCACATACTGACCTTTTTTTGTTGTTAGAACATTTAAATTCTACTCTCTTAGCTTATTTCAATTATACAAAACAATGTTATCAACAATAGTTTCCATGTTTTTCATTAGATCCTCAGACTCGGTTCATCTTAAAACTTAAAGTCTGTACCCTTTTACCCACCTCTCCTTGTTTCCCCCAGTCCAGCCCCTGGCAACCACTTCCATTTTTCTGCTCTCTGTTTTTCTGAATTGACTTTTTTTTTTTGGTCTAGATTATTTCACTTATATAGCCCTCCGAATGAACGTGGTTCATCCATATTGTTGGAAATGACAGGGATACCTTCATTTTAGAGGTTGAATAATATTCCATTGCATATATGCAATGGAATCTTCTTTGTCCACGTATCCTCAGTGATGGACACACTTAGGCTATTTCCATATCTTGACAGTCATGAATAATGCTGCACTGGATGTGGGGGTACACATATCTCAGTCAGACAGTTTTTAACCAGTTTTTTCTTTATTCCCTAAATGCTCTCTTGTTATAATAATTTCCTCAACCCTTTCTTGGGTATAATAGACACTGGATGTAAAACCGAGAGTTCAAAATATGTCCTTTAAAAAGAGTGTGAAGCATTTTTTAGTTCTTCAACCTTTTCAGCTACTGTGAGATTAATTAATTAATTGAAAGAACCAAACAGGTCACTACAGTTTTCAAATTGTTCCTTCCATTTGCCTAGCATTGTTTGAACCCCTAGAATTCATCAGTAATATCTTGCTGCTGTATTTACAGTTTTATGGTAAAGCTGGTAAGAAAGAATTTTGAGACGTTGTGGAAAAGGAGTATTTCATAACCCACTTTTTAGAAAGATTTCCTTAAATGAGGATTTGATGGACATTTTTGATGAAGGGCCAAATAGTAAACATTTGAGGACTTATGAGTCATGTAGTCTCTGCCATGTTGTGCAGCTGCCATGGCAGCACAACAGTAGCCATACACAATACTGAGCAAATGGGCATGGCTGCGTGCCAAAAAAACTTTATTTACAAAAATAGGCCACAGGTCAGACTTGGTCTCCTCGGCCATAGTTGGCCAACTCTTCTTGATACCATGCTTTTTGGACTTTGTGATGCTAAAAGGATATAGTTCATCCGGAAAATGAGAAGTTAAATCTTTAGTCTTATAATATGAGGGCCCTCCAGTACTGAAAGAAATGATCAGCTGTAAAATGTGAGTCTGGACATGTTACCTGATTGCTTTGTAAGTAATGTGCATCGTAGCTTCTCCTTCCTGGAAATGTATTTTAAAAAGTCGATCAACTACTTGAATTTACCCTCACAAATGATGCAGAAAGTTGGCACACAGTAAAAATGCTTTCAATCCCTCCAAATCTTCATTCCAATGGAAAAATCTCAGGTGATTCAGTGCTTGGCATTCACTCTAGCTCCTGATGACAGTTGTCAAGGCTCAGCTTCCCACTCCCTTCTTGTCCTGCTCCTTCATTCCCACCAGCTTCACCATCAAGGGCTTTGGCGCCTTAAAGGAGCTAAGAGGGAAGATCATGGGCCAAGCCTGGCCTGCCTCTGTGTGCAGCTGACAAGATGACTTCTGAGCAGTTGCATCAGAAGAAAAATCTGCCTGTGCACATACTCACTCTGAGTCTTTGTACTGGAAGCCACCTGTTGAACATATTATGTAACTGGTATCTTCTTTGCTTTTCAAACATTTGCCTTGTTCCACGGATATGGTGGTTTCCATCCTTGAAAATACTTAACATGGTTTTGAGATTTTTCGTTGTTGTTGCCAACACCAAAACACCTATGTGATTTCACCAAAGACAAGCAACAAAGATCTACCTCATCTATCTAATAAATGCTACTTAAAACTACAGTTTCTAATAATTACCCTTCTGGCCTATCTTTAAACTGAAATTTAATATTGTTAAAACTTCCACAAAGCTTAAGTTGGTAGGATTTCACCTTTTAGTGTCAGGGCAAATATTCTTATATCGTTAATGTAACCTTTTTTTTTTTTTTTAATGTATGAGGCATCAGTGAGATACCCACTGATCAGTAACTTAATGATAGAGAAGATAATATCATTTCAGACTCAAACTGGCAAAATACACATACTTTGTGTGATTGTCCATCTGTGACAATTCACTAAGAACTTGTCTATAACCCTGTGTCTCCCCATCCAGGTCTCCTTCCTCCTTACCAAATTCTAACACCAGCAGTTGCCAGGATAAGTGGAAAGTAGGCTTGTGCCCTCTGAGAGCAGAGATGTGCATCACCAGGACAGGGCTGTGGCTAGTCACCCATTCAGGGTGGCATTTGCTTTCTTGCTTGCACTGAGGTCCAGTGCATGACCCTCTAGCTTGCAGGCTGATCTTCTGGCACATACACTGTGTGGACAATGGAGATTCACAATAACCACACTCACAGAGATTGCTGTTAAGATTCGATGAAAGGGCTAGAATGTCCGGAGGGGCAAGTCAGTATGTTCTTTCTTGGACAACAAGTTGCATGAAGAGCCACATTTCCATAAGGCCTGTGAATTAGGACCGGAACAAAGGAAATACATACGAGAACAAGTGTTGAGTCATGTCAGGGTATCATAATTTTACATCTCATAAATGGTCACATCCATTGAAAGAGTAGAATGCTTGCTGGCTAGAAAGGGCCCTAGTCACCTAAATAGTGCTTGAATGGGCACGTCTTATTTTTTTTGTCTATCTGTGGAGTAGTGGTTCCCATGGCTGAATGAGGAAAAGAATGTCTTTTTTTTTTTTTAAGAAAAGGGTAGAATTTCATCTTTATTTATAGGATACTGCAAGATAGAGCTTCCACACAGAAATAAGAAACCCACTGAGAGGAGAAGCTTCGTACAGTTTGTACAGTTTGGAGCTGTTCAAGTATAGTTTCTGTTGTAAAAAGTGCTATAATAACAAAACCCATTTTTAAAAGTTCTTAGCAGAGAAATAGTGAGACAAACTTATACCAAACATAGCACACAACAAACAACTTTATGCTTCAGCTGTGCAATCTAAAAGTTAAAGGTCTCAGGAGTGCCATCCTGAACTTGGAATAAATGGCCTTCAGAGGTAGTTCCTGGCATTTGATCTTCCTCTTCCTCCACAGAGTAATAGTTCTCATTCAAGTTTAATGGAGCTTTGTACACAGACTGGTTTTCATGGCTTTGTAGAGCTTCAGTTTTGTCTAAACCTCCACATTCTTTGATCATTATACTGTTTCTCAGTTTCACCTAGTTTCTCAACAGAATGTCTTACTGAAATTTGAAGAGGCAGGAATTACTTAATCTGTCATGCCCTCTGCACCATAAGGTTCATTAAATTATAATGGAGGGGCGACTCAGAAATTTTGTTTAGGGGTTTTGATACTCTGACCTCTTGTTCTTTGAAATCAGACAGACTTGAATCAATATTCTGGCCTTGCCACCTAGAAAAATTAACCTGATGGAGTTTTTAGAGCCTCAATTTCTTCATCTGCAAAATGGGTATGATAATGCCTACCTATCAAGGATGCTGGGAGAATTAAATGAGATGTCAACCCAATGCTAACTAAGCATCCAGTCAACTAGATAGCCATTCACTGTATGTCCCCAAATAGAGTGTACGTCTCATCTCATATTCTCATAAGCTGTTTCCAATCACTCACCACTGTCGTTGAATAATTACCTGATATTTTACCACTCTTTCAATACAGCATTCTTAGTCTTCTGTGGATTTTTTTTTTTTTGGCAAGGTCACTCATGAGCTTGTTCCAGGGAGTGAAAATCTTAAATATCATTGCACGTCGAAATATGACACATTGAATTCGCGGGAATGTAAAGAGTTGCATGACTCCCTGTTAACAACAAAGCATGTTTAAACTATCTCATAAAGAAGGGTGCTATAGGAATTGTCATAAGGCACTTGGGTGCGAATATGTCAACACCGTTACTTCAAATAATTGCCACTTTCGAAAATTTCAAAGGAATTTTGAATAGCACGTGTTCTGCACACATGAATGATAAATTGAAGTCCGGGGAACTAAGCCAAAGTTACCTTTCCAATTCAGTAAATACAAACTAGCTCTGTGATGCTGCTTCAAAGCCAATGCCTAGATCAGGTGTAAGCTCATTTCATTTCTGGATAGCTTTAGATTGGTGGGATATTCATACGGTGCTTTTGACATTTATGCCACACTAATTGTTTTGCAGTTTAAGAAAAACTCCCTTGAAAATGGAGGCTTTTTAAGAGGGTGAAATATTGTGTTCTGCGGCGAATGCAGGACTACGAACCTTAAACGGTGTAATTCTGTTTCACATTCTGAAGATAACAGGAATGGCAGTTTTAAACATGTGAACAGCAATGCATCTAGCATTTTCAGCTCTTTGGGCAGCTGGTGGACCAGTAGGTACCAGAGGTCCAGGCCACATTTGGCAAAGAACACATTTTTTGGCATTCACATATGTACTAGATGTTGCTATCAGTGTTACGTTTAGCTGATGCCTCAAAGTACAATTATCTTGTATTTATTACCTAGATGTGGCTTATTACTTTCATGTATGTCCCAACAGTTATGCGAGACAAGTAGTAGTATTTTCTGTGTTGGATGAGGAAATCAAATAAAATGTGAGTATTCTGTACTAGAAGATGATGCCACAGCAGTGAACAGATAGAGAAATCTTGAGTTCTTGCTCCTCAGGGCGTGCCTGTCACCTGGGACCACCTAGGGCTTGAGGGAGAGAGTAGTCCCTTTTTGTAAGGGGGAGTCTCTCCTCTGCTTCCCTCCTCAGCACACAAACGTTATAATAATGCAATACCAGAGAGTAAACGTTTGAAAGAAATTCTTATTTATATCCCCTGGAATATAAAAAAAAAAATCATATTAGCCTACTTTCTCAAACCACAAGTGCTAATGATCTTAAACCATACAAATATCTGATACGGAATGGTCTTATTAAAATTCTGTTACTCTATACACATTGATCTTTGTATCCCGCATACTTCTTGGTTGGGGGCCGAGAAAGAGTTGTGAGCCTGGCCCTCGATGAATCTCTACCGGGGCATCCTGTATCTGTTAAATAGGTACAGTCTCGCGGGAAAGTGATACATGGAAAGAGCAGAGTTTTCTGCAGAACCCTTGGCACAGCTGACGTCAGGAGCTGCAGCTTAAAGGGGACCCCCGGGCAAACAGAATCAGTGACAGCCTGGCTGAAAGCGACCCAAGAGGGTTGCACCCAGCTTACCCACTTCTCAGGAGTTCTGGAGGTCCTATCTCCATTCCTGAATGTAACCTAATCCCATGTCATTGATAAAATAAGTATAGATTTAAACAAAAAAATCATCCAAGCCATTAGACTTTGTATCTCCATCCCAGTAAAAAGTCCCACTGAACTTTTATAAAGGCATATTTAGTATTCAGAAAACATTGTTTTTGTCTAAATACTTTAAAGTGACTAAAGCAAAGGTGAGTGATGTGTGCCAAACCCCTGTCTGTGCAGCGCTCTACGAAGTTTATTTTTTTATTGACTCCTTTAAAAACAAAACAAGATACAGACCATTGCTTTCACAAGGATGCAAACACATGAGACCTTGCTTCCTCATTATGTGAGATATCTGTAGGGAGAGAAGGGGACAGAGACGAAAGGGGCGGAAAGATAACAATAAGGCAACAAGAAGCATGAGTAAGCTTCTGATGAGGGTACAAAAGTGAGGTCACATCCTGCCCTGCATGTAGGCCTCCAAGCTTTTATTATCTAATAATTAGCCCATCCCTGAACTGTAAGATCATCTATATTATATGGTGAGAAAAATCTGCCATAGTGAAAATTATTCTCTGGGCTGTGAAAGCTTAGAAGGTACCCCATGTTTAGAATGACATGCACTTGGTTTAATGCTCTAATGTCTTGATATTTCCATCCTTAAGTATTTATAAACAGGGGACCTTATTTGTTTTTTTGTTTGCTTGGGTTTTTTTTTTTTCCACGTGTAAGTGAAATTCTATGGTATTTTGTACTTTACTGACTGATTTTTTCACTTAATACTCTAGTTCCATTCATGTTGTCGCAGTGGCAAGAGCTCATTGTTTTTATGGTTGAATAATATTCCATTGTGTATATAGCATATCTTTATCCATTCGTCTTTCAGGTGACACTTGGGTTGCTTCTGTATCTTGGCTGTTGTAAATAATGTTGCAGTAAACATAGGGGTGCCTGTCTCTTTTGACACTGGTGTTGTTATGAGAATTCAGCTCAAGTGCCATTGGAAATCCAATAAATGAGAGAGATTTTACTGGGGTCTGCTGCAGTCGATCAAACTTCAGTCTTCGTCAAAACACCGGTCACTCCCACGAAGAATCAAAGGCAGCGTGTGCGCTTGTCATGCTGCCCAGATCTAGCTGCTTATCCTCTGCTGAGTTCCTTCCAGTCTCTCCACTTGAAGTCGGTGGTCTCGCTTAGCTCTTGAGCTTGATTTCCTCCTCCTTCAGGCTGCAGAAGAGCTTGTGGGAAGCCCTGACCGGGGGCTCTCTCTCCCCTGACGGCTGGAGCACGTTGCTAGAGATTGCATGCACCTGTGACTTTCATGAACTGAATTAAAATAATTCAGAAAAAAAAATACAAGTTTGAGAGCGGTGCGGTGGTGACCGAGATCCCTCTGAGGACTGCAAAGTGATGCCCCCACGCAGGCGGCTTATTCTCAAGGCAGCAGCTACAGGGTAACATCTCCCTGGCTTTCTCAAAGTGTACCACGCGGCAGCAGGAGCCAAAGTCCTCCGCTGTACGTAGTTTGCCTCAAGTCTTTTGGTCTGGCAGTTATTTACTAAATCAGAGATGCTCGAAAGAAAAAGCAACTTGAAGTGTCTGTCTGCCTGTCTTCTCGTCTTAAGCAGTGGTCTTTCTTGAAATAATTCTGCAACCTCCCTCATTTATCCAGCAGTATTTATTACAGGGTTTATTGCCAGTTTTCATTAAGAAATATCACGTACTGCTTCAATTATAAACACGTCAACCCTGCATTTGCCTTCTACCCCAACCACGGAAGGACCAGAGGCTCAGAGTTGTCTGGCTCTTTTGTTCCTGAGAGCGCATCGAAAGACGATAGCATCTGGTTATTGTCCTTGAGCAGAAATGTAATTAATACAGTGTTTACAGTTGATACCAGTTGGAAAATAACTTTGGGGAAAAGTATGAAGTAACGGCGGGGGCACTTGGTTTCTTCTATATTGATCAAATAATTCCTGCCCTTCACTTTGTAAAACAGGAACTCTGCGGTGGTTCTCTTCTGTGTCGGGATCCCTCCAGTTTAAAAACATTAAGGTTACGATGTCCATCACTGGCAGATGACGTTGCTTCTGTTAAACTAATGGGCGTTGTTCACTTGGGGTCCCCTTTTAAAATTACTCCTATGTCTATTTCATGAAACACAGATCAAAAGGGCTCTTTTTTTAGGCCGACCACTAGGCTTCATGTCTTAGTGGACTGAATGTATTGTTTCTGACAGCAGATGTAAAGCTCATTAAGGTGTACCTGACATGGTCCCAGCCTCTTCATCTCACAGTGAAAAGACTGGCCTAGAAGCTGTCTCCATCTATGAAATCAAGAAAGGATCAAAGCAGAGACACAATTTCCTCTGAACTTGAAATGGAAATGAGTGTGCTTCCAGTATCTAATAATCTGCCTGAAACCAAGTAAATCATTCCAGAAGTTTTCAGCACTCTATCAAAGTGATAGGAGCAGTGAGGTGGCAAAGTAGAAGCACATTTACAACTTTATTTCTACTGACTAGATAAGTAACCTTCATCACTCAGCATGACGAAACCAACCCAAAAAAGATGTAAAATATCCACATACCATTCTATGAGTAGGACTTGAATCTCACAGCGGGGGGATAGAAGAAGATAAACAAAATTGGGAGGATGACGTCACAATGTTGCTAGGTCATGATCCTCCCCAGTGTTAGCTCATTCCCTCCCAGAGGTGTTTGATTTGTTGTGTGTCTGTGTAGTTTAAATGCACATTTTGGGTGAATACACTACATAGTTACAATGTATAAGCCAAGAATTATGCTGGGTGCTTTGCGTATATGATCTTCAGTTGACCCAACAATATTGTCCTGTAGTTTTTATCAGCACTGTTTTAAGGATGAGAAAACTGAGGGTTAGTAGAGTTGAAAAATAATTTTCCCAACTCTCCAGAAATAGTAAGTAATGAGTTGAAGATTCAAATCCTTATCTGTCTAACCCAAAGCCCATGTTCTAAATCTTTTGCAACATGGAAAGAAACATTCTTTTGTTTGTCTGTTTGTTTGAGAGAGAGAGAAAGGTGGAGGAGGAGAGGGGCAGAGGGAGAGAGAATCTTAAACAGACTCCAGGCCTAGCATGGAGCCTGACGTGGGGCTTGATCTCAAGACCCTGAGATCACGACCTGAGCCAAAATCAAGAGGCACTTGCTTAACTGACTGCGCCACCCAGGTGCCCCTTGGATAAGATGAGAACACAAAGTAAGTTTTAGACTGTGTGTTCTGAATTTTCTAACAGAATATGGTTATGACTTTCTCCATTTAACAGAAAAGAAGAAAGCATTGAACTAATTATGCTTAGGAGTCAGGTAATAAGCATATTTTTATACAAAATGTATAATAAACTGCGAGCAACTCATGGTAGATATACCAGCCTAATCAGAGAAAGATTTTCTTCTTTCTCTTAGTAGTCAGTCTCTATGGATGAATTTTGGCCACTGAAGCTTTGACTGTGTTTTACAAGGGTAGAAGGAAAAGAAAGAATCCCTATTTTTGATGTAGCAGCTTGGACAAAAGAGACTAATGATAGGATTTAATGTAAGTGTTCTCAAACTTTTTGTGCCATGAATCCATTGTAGTCTGAGGAAGCTTCTGGACCTCTTCTCAGAGTAATGTTTTTAAATACATAATATACATAGGATTAGAAAGGAAGCCAATTATACAGAAATTTAGTTATTGAGAATTTCTAAATAGGATACAGAAATACATGAACTTCTTTACTACACATTAAGTAACAAGATCTATTCGTAGGTCTAATAGTTATCACACATTTGAAGCAGGGGTGAATGCCAGAAAAAATGGAAAGATCTGTTTTTTCCTATCTCATTACAGTTGTTGTAGGTGATTTTTGTTGGTGAAAAAGTTGTAGGTCCTAACAGTAACTATGTGATGTCATGGCTACATTCATATCTGAAGGTAATGCTGATTTTCTCTTAGAGTTTAATGAAAATAATTCCACAATTATCCAGCAGTTTTAGGGATATCCGATCAGAACCCCAGGTGTGATGAATTAGAGTTGGGGGTGAGCAGTGGTGACGAGGAGGAGGCACCAACAGAAACTGAGGTGTAGGGCTACTGTGGCACATACAAGCGATGCTTTGAAACTCAGCCCAACCCTGATGACTACTGCAAAAACAAGGCAGGAAACAAACACAAAAATAAAGGATGAGATCCTAGCTAAGGCACTCCCCAAAGAGAAGTCTTTGCTAGCCACATCTACTCTGAAGAACAGTAACCAGATTTCATAGTTTACCTTATTTGGGGGGAAAAGAATGGGAAATGTTTGGGAAGAGATGCTTGATGCCACTTGAGTCTTTTAATATTTTCCCTCTAACACCAAAATGAGTGGGGTATCCCCCTTAAAGTACTTGGCATACACAGTGCCCTAACTGGATGGTGGCTAAAAAAATTTATGGTAGGTTTTCTATCCCACTAACCAACGAATAATGATAGTAATGAAGTATAACTCATTGAATAAAATAAGAATCAGTGAGCCAAATAAAAATGATGAAATGAGTACATGCATGGAAGAGAAGGGAAAGCTCTACATTACAGAGATTGCCAACTAATAATGTAGAAAAAATGATTCAGTTATAAAATCACCACTTTGCAAATGAATAGTAATAATTGGTTCAGGCAAGAACTGCCATTATTAAGATTTTGCTTATTACTCACGAGTAATCTTAGTATAGTAGTAGTAATCTTAATCAATAGCATAGATTATGTGATAACTATTATTGCATAATTATTATATTTATATGATTATTAAATATATATTAATACTTATTTTTAATATAATAAAATATTTACTATTTATTAAATAAATATATTAAATAATCTATATATTATATAAATAAAGAATTACATATTAACTCCAAACAGCATAACTAGCAATTTTACAATGTAAAAAGTTGCAGGTCACTACTTTAGCCAACGTCACCAGTAATAGAAAAAAATTAATCTTACACACTTCCTAATGTGATGTAAGTGGGACTCAGTATGACTTAAAAATTTTTTTAAATGTATAACCCGAGTCAATCATGAAAAAACATCGGTCTGTACAGTAGTCCCCCTTTATCTGCAGGGGATATGTTCCAAGACCCACAGGGAATGCCTGAAACCATGGATAGTACCCAACACTATATAGAATGTTTTTACTATATATACATACCTATGGTAAAATTTAATTTATATATGAGCACAATATATAAGAGATTAACAAAAATTAATAATAAAATAGAAGAAGTATCACAGTATACTGTAATAAAAGTTAAATGAATGTGGTCTTTCTCTCTCGCAAAATATCTTGTTAGACTTTACGCACCCTTCTCGTAATGATGTGAGATGATAAAATGCCATGAGATGAGATGCCATGAGAAGAATGACATGGGCCATTGTGACAGAGCGTTAGGCTACTATTGACCTTCTGGTGACCCATCAGAAGGAGGATCATCTGCTTCCTGACTGAGGTTGACAAATTAGGTGTAATCGAAACTGTGGAAAAGGGGACTGTGGATAAGAGGGGCCTACCGTATTTCCCTCCTTCCTGCCCTCCCTCCTTTTCTCTTTCTTTTGTTCTTCTCTTCCTTTTGCCTTTATTGTTTTGATATGTTTTGTTGTTGTTGGTTTTTAATAACTTTTCTCTCCTGTACTGCTTTGGGACATAGACATTCATTTTTATTTCTTTAAATATTATATTCATTTTAATACATATATTTGACTTAAAGTCTCAAATTATTCAACATTTCTACCCTCCTTCCAAGCAATGCAATGGGTTTTAGGAAGCTTTAAATCAAACCACTCATCTTGTGAATTACACTATTGCTGTATTGTTATACCTTCCACGTTAGTTGTTGCTATTTTTGTATAGTTAATGATTATTTTGATTTATTCACATGCTTACCATTTTTTTAAAACTTACATTATTTTTTTGCTTTTTAGGTTCAATTTCCTTCTTTTAAAAGTATATCTATGAGTAATTCTCATAGAATTTTAGAGAGTCTGTGAATAGTAAACTCCACCAGTATTTGCCAGAAATGTGCTTGCATGATCCCAACGTTGAAAGTTTTTTAGCTGCATAGAGAATTCTAGGTGGTAATTTTCTTTATAGAAAATTAGAGATAGTATTGCCTTTTCTCTGGCTGTTGTTATACCAATAAAGCAAGAATAAGATAGTGTAAAACACAAAACCTCTTGGTATGAAAAAGAGCTCTTGGAAATTTAAACATGTTTTGAAGGTTTGGACTATCTGCATCAGTAAACTTGTCCTGATGTGATAGTTTTCTATCACTGCTATAACAAATTATCAAAACTTGGGTGGCTTAAAAAAAAAACCCAAATCTATTATTTTACAGTTCTGAAGGTCATTTGTCCAATAGGATCTCAGTGGGCTAACATCAAGACATTGTCAGCCTTCTGAAGACTCAGAGAATCCATTTTCTTGTCTTTTCTAGCTTCTAGAAGCCATTCACATTACTTGACTCATGGCTCCCTTCCTCCATCTTCAAAGTCAGCCATGGTGAGTTCAGTCCCTCTTCCATATTTAAGAACCCTTGTAATTACACAGGGTTCACCCATATAATCTTCCCTATTCTAATAATCTCCCTATTTTAAAGTAAACAATTCACCTGTAACTTTTGATTTTAAAGCATACAGTTCGCAAAACATGAGGGTGTTGCCTCTTGAAATGAATAGAATACACACTATAAAGCAAGATATTGAAATCAGAAGCCTTGAATGGAATACTACAGCCCGGCATGCTGACCACTCAGATGCCTTTGCTGGCTGTACTTGTCCTCAGTTGGAATGTCAGCTCTTTTCTCCTCCCCCATCTGATTTATACATATGCTTCCAGACTCAACTTTGGTCCTTGGTTACCATAAAACCTTTTTGATTATTTCAACCCTAACAGATCTTCTCTTTTCCAAACTCGCATCAGACTTAGAGTCCACATTTTGTAATTTTTGTTTTAATTAGATATCTAGTCTATATTTTTTTTTTTTACTATTTTTTCATTATTGTCACTATCTTTGCTTTCATTTACTGAATCCTCATTATAGAGTCAGGTCTGTACTAATTACCTCACTTAATTCTCATACTTGCCTCTCAGGGTATTTTTCATGATCCTTAGTTTGCAGCAGAAAAATGGAGACTCAGGAGGTTACTTTTGGGACCCAGGTTCAGGCACCCCCAAAGTGGGGGGACAGGAATGTGAGCCCAAATCTGTTTGGTGCTTTTAGCCCCTTTTCTCTACCACTCCTGACAATACTTGTTTTGTTCTTTGACCATAAGCTTTTCCATGGTAGGAACTAACAATTTTTCTGTAACTCTCACAGGAACTAGCACAGACTTAAGCATATAGCAGGAGCTCAGTACAAGCACTGAATGGGCACATTTGGCATGAACATGAACTTGAAGCAGAATGGTGTCCTAAGCAATGCAAATAGCCCCAGGTTGGGTTTATTAAACATGAATGAAGTGGTTATACAGCAAGTTGAAGAATCTATTTCAAAAGTTTTTATTTTGTGCCTTTAAGGGTTGTTTGGTATGTTAGGAAATTTGGGGGAATTCCCTGCACTGGTTTTGGAAAGATGACTATGGTAACCTCCATCAACAAGGCACCTAGCTGAAACAGTGTAGCCAGGAGAATACCAAGGCCTGTAACCACAGAATTTACATAGTTTCCACATCAACCAATTGTCCCTAAAATAATTCCAAATAATGCTACTCAAGGGAGTGGTCTGTGGTTACGTCCAGATTTCTATGAGCCTGCTGCCTACTGCCCTCAGCCAGCCTTCCGGGGAAACTGAAGTACTAGATCACAGAGCCCCGCCCCACTATGAAATTCCAGAGCACTTATACCTGTTCAATGATAATGATAAAGGATTAAAAGGTGCTCTTCAGTGCACACAGATGATACATTTTATTAGCCATGTAGCAACCATCACTTGTTAGAGCAGAGCATCTTCTAGGATTAAGTATCCTAAGTCCGTGCCTTGCTCAGAGGAGCACAGATGTGCTCAAACTTACTCCTCAGATACTCATGCACTCTGTGCTCCTGTGTGGGGCTGCCCCTTAGATATTCCTGCTTTAGGTGACTTGGCTAAGCTCACGGTTGCGCAAGCAGGTGATGGGAGGGGAAGAGGGAAGGCACCATTGCTGAAGAGCTGGCCTTTGGGCCAAGATAAGGCTTGTAGAAAACTGCAGGCAATGAAGAGGCGCCTGGGAACAGTTCCTGCCCTATGTGGATGCACTGCTTTGTTTCTGAATACGGTGCTTGGCGCACGGTAGGTGTTGTGGGTTGGAGGAAGCTGTTTTTCAGCTCACTGGCACTGGGTCCTTGTATAAAATGGGCATATAGCTGGGGCCAGAAATAAGCAGATTTACAAAGTTGGCAAAACCTTTAGAGTTATTCTTAACAAATCCTTGTCTTTGCCTGGCCCACTTGTTCTTATATTCTTTCCATCCAGCTCTCTGGGTCTGGAGGCAGGATCTTTCACTTGGCAGATCCACCACTGCAGCCTCCCACTGCGGTCTCTCAGAGTCGTGTCAATGTGTAACCTTGTGTGTTTCCCCGTGTCCCAGCCCCTCTGCATTGTCTCCCGGCCCCACTGCCCGTCGGACCCCGAGCTGCCCAACTTAGATGGCTCTGCCCTCCACACAGAGGAGTGAAGGGTGGTCCGAAATGGTCATCCCTCAGCTTTGCAGATAGGCAGGGCCAGGAGTATGGGAGCCACCGCCTCCCACCCCCTCACCCCATACAGCTTCTAGGTAAAGGGAACTTCCTCTCTTGGCCCCAGGAAGTCATATAATAAGTGCCATTTTCTGTGAGTGCCATGAGCGAGAATATTCAGAAGGCATCGTTCATTGCTGCCCATATAATCAATGGATGTAAATGCCTACTTGTAGCAATTTTTAGTCTTTGAGAGGCATCAGATTTATGGACTGGGCTTCTTAAAAATATGTTGCCTGTCTCCTAGCCCTGAAATTCTAATGCAGTCATTCTGGGGCCTGAGAATCTGCATTTTAATAAACTGTGCTATATTTATGAACCCTGTACTTGCCAAGGTAGACAAGGCATTTATAGCAAATAATCCCCAAACCTGGAAGGTTTCCAGCACAGTTTGACGTGTATACAGGCGACAGACGTTGGGTGAGGGGAATCACAGATAGAGTAACTGAGGCCCAATGAGTTGAACTGACTTTCTCAAAATCTCAGTGGAAGTTAGAAGGACTGAATCCTCGTTCGTCATCTAGAACTTTTCCCACTCTTTCACACTATATCCCTTCTTCAAGTTTGTAGAAAAGCTCATGTTAAGAGAGAATTGTTCCCTGTGGGAACCCTGACACATTAGGAAAATGGGTATGGGGTGGGGAGGGGAATCAAGACTGCAATGGGAGCTGGAGAAGAGGTAGTCAGTATCACTGAAAAGTGCCAGGTAGGCGTTATATTATCTTTCACTAGTGTATTAAAGAGTTTTTAAATTTGGGAATTAAGAATCTTACCATAATAAAATCATAACATTCAATTTGGGGAGAGATATTTGAGGTTATTAAATCTGTTTCCCAGATGAGGAGAATGATGAGTCCTTTAAATCATGACAAAGCTGTGATTAAAACCCAACTTAATTAAGGTCATCGGTGTTTCTGCTACTTTGCCTTGCTGCATCCTTGGTATTTCTTCCTGGCAGGAAGTAAGGATCCCAGGAAAGGAAACTCATCATCTTTCACTTTTGAGAAAACACTCCTTTTCTGTGTAGCAAAATCACCCATGCAGCTGTTACTTCTCTCTTTGGCCTCCCAGGTGCTTCTGGTGGCCTTAGAGACTCTGATAAGGGGCACGAGACTCTTGGCATTTGTCACATACCGATGGCTAACATGGCAGTGGTAGGTTCTCCTTAAATGGTTGACAGTGGGTTGAATAATGGAGAATCTGCATTTCAGGGAGCTCCATAGACTCTTCTAGTGCATATTGCATTAGCCAAGATAAGTTAGTCTTAGGTGGCAAACCAAAGTTTCTGATCCTTATTTTATATACCAGCAGGAACATTATTGAGGTATTTTTTAAAATCTTGGACAACTTTTTGAAGTTTAATATGCAATCTCTTTCAGAACCTAAACTTTACTATTTAGCCCTTCAGACCTAGATCAGAGCCCGGAAAATCATTGAGCCCAGTTGAGTGTCTCCCCCTCTCCAACTTCCATACTATCCCCTTTCCTTTCTTCTCTATGCACTGTCAGGGGCCCTCAGTAGCTTGTCAGAAATCCTGTGGGGGTCACAGAACTGAGCAGTGTTTGTCCGTAGGTGCAGGGGTCACTACTCCACATCAGAATTTTGACGTGGAATCCATGTCAGGGCAGCTGGCACTAAAGATGCATTCCACAACAGAGTTCTTGAAATTCTGTTCTTTCCAAAGGTGGCGTGGCCCCCATCAAGCTTTGCTGTGCTTCTCGGATCCTATGCCTGGTCCCCTTTCTCTTGTCCCTCCTCCAACTCAAGCTTCCTCCTCCTCTTCCTTTGTCACTCCTGGTGTATACATGCGTCATTAGCAACCTCTCACTGTGGCAGGAACCGCTTTCATCTATGAATAGATTTTAACAGCCTCCTTCAAGCTTCCTCTCAGGGCTGCACTGACTCAGCTACCCTGGGAACGGGGAGTGCTTTGACTGACAGCGAGTTTTCCCATTCTAAAGTATGGTGATGGGAGGGCGAGAGGTGCAAGAAGACCGGTCTAAAGGAAGCCTTCCTGAAATAATAAATCCACCCCAGCACCGTAAGAGGCAGTCAAAAGACGATGAGCAGCTATTGTGGGTTGCTGTGGATGAAGTGAGAGTTTGGGATATGAAATTACTGATTTTAAAAAAAAGACATCTTTCAGGTTTGGGCTTTGAGCTAAGGATTAGAAATAAAGTGACTCCCCTGAGAAAGGATATTTACAGAGCCAATTTGCAAGTAGCTAACCTGGGAGGAAAAGAAGATTTCCAGAAGGCAAATCCAGGTCATCTGTTCACAAGTAATGGGTGAGATGGCTCTCACACTAAATGCACAGCTACTGCCTTTAATTAGTGGCAGCACACCATCACCACAGTGGCCAGCTGCAGAGCCTGCCTCTGTGGGCTTTCACAGACAAGAAGGACCATTTGTGGCTCAAGCACCCAGGATGTGTGGGAACAAACCTCGCTTGAGCCTTATGTGGGATGAAACCAGCCAAAGAGGTTTTTCCAGAAAGAGGTAACCTCAAGGCTGTTTATTAATAGGACAATGGATTCACCCAACAGAAATGTTTGGTGGTGTCTGCTTAATTATTCTCAGGCACTTATTATTGCAATTAGGAACCTGCTACATTGCAAAACCTTGTCTAGACTAGAATTAAAAAGAACCTGTTTGTGATTGTTTTTTTGTTGGAGAGAGCAGGTAAACAGTTCAACCTAGAGTCTCACTCAAGTGTTCACTCAGTCTCTCTTGGACTTGGACTACAGCCTCTCTTGGCTTTTAATGATGCAAAGGGGCACGCCAAAACACAAGTGCATGCAGTCTCCCTTCACACTCTTACAAGCTGCAGCGTGTAACACACTTATTAGTGAATATGTTTGGTGTTCCTATAAACAATGACTATTAAGGTTTTGATTTTTATTTTCTTTAGCTAGAGACTTTGCCCAGAAACAAGCTAGATGAGAGGAGGAGCTTCAGAAAGAGTCAGGTAGGGTTCAGAAACACTGTGATGAGAAGATATCCATGTCCCAAAATACTTCCTACTGGCAGCTCCAAAATTTACTCCTCTTGAAATCCCCTCTGCATCAGAGTCTGTGAATCTCCAGTTCTAGAGGTTTCTCCTGCGTGTTACAGTGATCACTCTTCGTTCCTTGATCTTCACCGCAACCAAACTTACTTTTAATTCTCCTGTTTTTCTAAAGTCAGTGCTAAGTGGAGATTTAAATTCACGTTCTCAACCCCCTGCTGATTTTTTTCTTCTCTGAAAGGTCATAGCATTTTACATCTATTCCATTCATCTGTGTACTTAATGATGTGAATCCTTGGATTGTTACTTAACAGCTTGATGGGTGTATGTTATCTTCCCAATTTAGATCTAAAGTACTTGGCAACAGTGACATAACCAGGAGTCTGCTATTAACAACAGTTTCTAGGTTCACCTGGGTGGTTTAGTGGGTTTAGCATCTGCCTTCAGCTCAGGTCATGATCTCGGGGTCCTGGGATCAAGCCCCCTGTAGGGCTCCCTACTCAGCGTGGAGTCTGCTTCTCCCCCCTGCTCTTCCCCCATTCATGCTCACTCCCTCTCTGTCTCTCAAATAGATAAATAAAATCTTAAAAAAAAAACAACAGTTTCAAATACATAGGAGGCCTTTAAAAAATATTTTGTAGTTTGAAGATGCTGTTTTATAATTATTGAAATTATTTTTTTGAGCAATTCTGGGTTTACAAAAAACTTCAGTGGAGAGTACATAGTTACCATTTACCACCCCCACCCCTGCTGCTGCAACACCCCCGCTCCTAGTTTCCCCTGTGATTTTACATTGTACCTCAGTCGGGTACATTCGTTGCAGTTGATGAGCCAATATTGATACAATATTATTAACTTATTTTTTTTTAAAGATTTTATTTATTTATTCGACAGAGAGAGAGACAGCCAGCGAGAGAGGGAACACAAGCAGGGGGAGTGGGAGAGGAAGAAGCAGGCTCCCAGCGGAGGAGCCTGACGTGGGGCTCGATCCCACAATGCTGGGATCACGCCCTGAGCCGAAGGCAGACACTTAACCGCTGTGCCACCCAGGTGCCCCAATATTATTAACTTAAGTCCATATTTTACATTAGGGTTCACTCTTTTGGTTGTACATTTTATCTGTTTTGACACTGTATAGTATCATGCATTTACCAGTGCAGAAGCATGCAGAATAGCTTCAATGACCTAGAAATCTCCAGTGTTCCACCAGTTCATCCCTCCCATGCCACACCCCTGCACGTGCCAAACACGGGCAGCCACTGATCTTCTCACTGTCTCTAGAGCTCCCAGAATGTCATGGAGCTGGAATTGTATAGTACATACCCTTTTAGACTGTCATCTTTCCCTCAGAAATCTGTACTTTGTTCTTTCATACGTTTTCATTGCTTGAGAGCTCATTTCTTGTTATTATTGAATCACATGCCGTTATTTGGATGTTCCATGTTCTATCTCTTTGCCTACTGAAGGTCACCTTGGCTGTTTCTACGTTTGGTGAGTATGAATAAAGCTGCTATAAACGTCTGTGTGCAGCTTCTTGTGCTGACCTAAGTTTTCAAATTATTTGTGTAAACAGCAAAAAGTACAATTGCTGGATCACATGGTATGAGTATGTTCCATTTGGTAAGAAACTGCCAATTTGTCTTCAATGTGGCAGTACCATTTTGCATTCCTGCCAGCAATGAATGAAAATTCGGGTTGCTTAGAGGATCTTTTGAAACTGGCTTTTGTTGGGAGAAAGCATAAAGAAGGTACATTTGCAGGGTGGAATAAATCCAGAGTCACCTTTAGGTTGTCCTGCAGTCAATAGTGAGGAGTCGTGGATAGTGAGTGCACGTAGAAACAAGCAGACCTGGATAATATCTTCCTGCTACCTACCAGCTATGTGGTCAAAACAAATGACTTCACCTGAGCTTTGCTTCTTCCTAAAGCCTGGGACTGTAGTACCAACTTCCTCAGTCTCTAGTGAATATATTAAACGAGCTAATGCTTCTGAAGAGACACATAATGGGCACTCCAAAGATGGTTTCCACCCCAACCATAGGGACTGTATTAATTTTTATGGGAATTTTTGTACGACGTGATCATCAATATCCCACTCCGTCTTCCGAGTTCCTTTAAGATGGTTGCAGAGTCCTGTGATTAAAACAAGAAAAAAAAGTCAGTACTCCTAATGGGTGTGGAATGTCCCAGGTTCTATTTTCACCTGGGAAAAAAGCTGAGGGACTAGAAATGTCTTTCCAAGTCCTTGACTTGTGGAGACCTCACACTTGAACACAGGGCTGCATTCTGAGTGCTTGCCTCACCTTGACCACATCTCGGCAAGTGAGGTCAGCGTGACAATGGGCTGGTGCAGGTGGTTCCACTTGATTCTCTCTCATGCGAGCCTCGCTGACCATGAGCTTTTCCTCTGAGAGACACAGTCAGCAGCATCTTGTAGCCCCGGCTTCACTGCAGACTGTGGAAAGGTCAAAAACTGTCATTCCCCTAAAATATTTTCCCTCATCTTCCTGTCCTTACCACAGGAAATACCATTGACCAGTGAGACCTTCATGAAAGGCTCATGTGTAGGTCATATTTTCATATTTCTCTTGCTTTTGCTGTTTATGTTGGCAAAGGACGTGCACGGAGGTGTCTTGCAGCCTAATTTCTTTTAAACTCTTTTAAATATCGTTTTCAGACCCTGCTTCTCTGGCCCTGAGCTAATAGTTATCTTACGTTTATCTGCTTAATGTAATTCACAAGGTAAAAACAGCCTTTGGCCCTCAGCCCCTTTTTCCATATGACTGTCTTCATCTGCTGATTTCCAACTAAGGAGTAGCTGAGAGAAATTGAATCTAATAAGGGTATTTTATTGTGCAGGTGGGCCAGGTTTCTATTTTGCTGGTTGATATATATATATGACTAGTCTGTCAGTTACCGCTTTGCCGCTCCCAAATGCATCTCATTGTGGAAGGGGTGTGGAGGGAAGTGATCAGTGAACACCAGAAATTAAGGTTCAAAGATTAGAGTCAAGATTTCTTTCCTTTTGAGGGTTTATTCCTATGAATAAATTATGGTTCAGTGACTAGTGGAGAAAATTACTGGTTGACCTCTATTACCAAGTAATTATTGACATATTCTTAATCCGTACATCCATCTAGCATTGTGACTGCCAGAGAACCCCAGTATAGGTGAACTGGGGAGAGGTGAAGTTGTTTTAACGATGCTTGCAATTGGAGCAGAGTGTGAGCTTTATACGTTTAAAAAATTCTATATTGGGTCTATAAAGGCCAATATGTGGAAGAATTGTACTTTAGGCTATATCGTATGGAAAGAAGATTGGTCACATTTCAGTAGGAGTTTGAAAGGACTCTATTACTATAGTCCTTACTGAAAGAATATTTTGGAATCAAAGTTCCAACATAGGGAAAAAACTAAAGAATATTTTTGATCTGAGAACCCATGCTTTTTTGTTTCCTAAACATAACAGAACTATAAGTTGGATCGTGGTTTAAGTATTTCTATTTCAACCAAGTAATAAGTAAATGAAGGCAACTAAATTGTATAGTTCCCACTCATGATCCATATTGCCAGTTACAGGCAGATTATAATAACTAGATTCAGTATTTCATTTCCTGAGGTAATATTAGCTCCGTTAATAGTTTTTTTTGAACAATATTAATCTTAAAGGGTTTACCGGTTTTCTCCTAGGCTCCATAAGCGAAGTTAGACAGTTGAGGCATCCTTGGACCAACTGTTAAGATTTCTATGGATGTGAGTAATTAAGAAAGTAGGAATAATGCAGGTAGTCAACTGATTACCTTTTTACTTTTGAAAACATAATATTGTAATGTAATATTTCCCGGGCTGATGTTTGGCTTATGCTTACCCATGTGGCTGCACAGCTTGTCCAAATACAGAAATATTTCCATTGAAATTGGTAAATAGTTACTCCCTCAGGCTCCTCTGATACCCTTCTAGAACCTTAGCTGACTCAGGGCCTCTCCTGGACCCTCCCCTAATCAAATTCTCCATGAAAGTAGATGGTTGGCAGAAATGGTCACAATCGCTTTCTCTCTATACCCACACCCCTTTGCAATGTGACTTTTGTTTAAAAACGTCAAGAGGTAAAGCCTCTTTTTTCACTCCATGAATTTGGACTGATCTTGGGACAAGGCTTCACCAATAAAATGCAGTATAAATGATATTATGCAAATTATACACCTAGGCCTAAACAGGTCTTGTGCACATCTGGTCTCTCTCTCTCTCTCTCTCTTTCTCTCAGAAACATGCTCTGGAGTCATAAGAACAAGCCCAAAATACTTGGTGGAAGGTGAGAAACCAAGTGGAACAGAGATGAATTCTCCAAATCCAGGCTATCTCAGGCCAGTCTGAACTGGAAGTTGACCAAAGATATAGCAGTAAGCCTGGATGAGAGCAGAGCCACCCAGCTGAACCTAGTCCAAATGACTGACCCTCAGGCACATGAGCTAAATAGATGGTCATGGCTATTTCAAGTCAGTAGGCTTAAATGTTTCTTATGCAGGAACATTTATCGCACATTTATAAGATTACATGTAATTTATAATATTACCTACACATAAATAGGCAAATAATAGACCAACAGTCCAGCATCTGGGGTTAACAACTAGGGAATAGCAAGCCCTCCAGGTCCTCCAGAAATCTCCCAGGCCCAGGCCAGTGTCTGTTTTGATTCATTGGTCCCAATGGAGCAGCAACTATTTCATCAGGAGAGTATAAGCTTTTACATTTTTAAAATTCTATACTGAGGCTACAAAGGCCAGTAAGTAGCAATTATACTTTAGGCTACACAGTATGAAAAGATTTATCACATTCCACCAGAATCCGAAAGGATTGTCTTACTGTAATACACACCTAGCTGTCATTAATTTCTTAGTTATAATTAGAAATTATTTGATACTAGGTATTTACCCCAAAGGTACATATGTAATGATCCAAAGAGGCATCTGCACCCCAAAGTTCATAGCAGCAACGTCTACAATAGCCAAACTGTGAAAAGAACCAAGATGTCCATTGACAGATAAATGGATAAAGAAGAAGTGATACATACACACACACACACACACACACACACACACGCACATGCACATGCAGGAGTATTACTCAGCCATCAGAAAGAATCCTACCATTTACGTTGATGTGGGTGGAACTGGAGGGTATTACGCAGAGCATGATAAGTCAATCAGAGAAAAACACTTATATGGTTTCACTCAAGTGGAATATAAGAAACAGCACAGAGGATCATAGGGAAAGGGGGGAAAACTGAATGGGAAGTCATCAGAGAGGGAGAAAAACCATAAGGGACTCTTAACTCTAGAAACAAACTGAGGGTTGCTGGAGGGGAGATGGGTGGGGGGATGGAGTAACTAGGTGATGGTCATTAAGGAGGGCACGTGATGTGGTGAATACTGGGTGTTATATGCAACTGATAAATTATTGAACACTACATCTGAAATTAATGGTATGCTATATGCTGGCTAATTGAATTTAAATTAAAAAGAAATTATTTGATACTTCAGAGCATTTTTTAGGTTTAAATTATTCATTAAAGTTTATTTTTAGTAATCACTGTTTTTCTTACCAAGATTAAACAGAAAGAAACACTCTAGTAAAAATTTTTTTTCTTGTTAAAACTAAATAAAAAGACAACCCAATTTTTTAAACAGGTACAAACCCAATGAACTGAATACTTATGTGCACACAAAAATCTGGCTGTTTATAGCAGCTTTATTCATAATTATCAAAATGTGGAAGCAACCAAAATGTTCTTCAGTAGGTGAATGGATAAACAAATTGCATTCCATCCATATAATGGAATATTATTCGGCTTTTAAAAGATATCAGTTGTCAAGTCCAGAAAGGACATGGAGGAAACTTAAATGCATATTATTAAATGAAATAAGCCAATCTAAACTGGCTGTGGACTTCCTGTACGATTGGAACCATATGACATTCTGCCAAGGGCAAAACTATGGAGAAAGTAAAATGATGAGTGGTTGTCAGGTGTTTGTATGGAGAGAAGGTTGACTAGATGGAGCCCTGGGCATTTTTAAGGCAGTGGGACTGTTTAGTGTGAACATCAAGAGTGAAACCTAATGCAAACTATGGACTTCGGTTGATAATCTCACAATCACAACACAGTGTAATATCACAATCATTGATTGTAACAAATGTGCCACACAGTTGTGGGATGTTGACGGTGGGGGAGCTGTGTGTAGGAAGAGGTGGCATATGGGGACTTTCTGTTCTATTTTGCTGTGAGCCTAAAACTCTAAAAAATAAAAGCATGTATTTTTTTAAAAAATGGATAAAAAACTTGAATAGACACTTTGTAATGAATGGTCAATAAGCACATAAAAAATTCTCAACGTTAGTCATCAGGGATGCAAATTCGAACTACGCTGACGTATCACTACACACCCACTAGAAGGGCTAATATTAAAAAGACCATCAAAATCCATTGTTGGCAAGGATGTGGGGCACCTAGAAGTTTTACACATTGCTGGTGGGAGTGTAAAATAGTGCAATCACTATTTCTAGTGAAGTTAAAATATGCACTTACCCAGAAATTCTACTCTTTGGTATTTACCCAGAAGAACTGGAAACAAAATAAAAAGACATAGAGAAAAAGATGTGTGCATAACTGTTCATTCCAGCTTTAACCGTAATACCCCAAACTGGAAACAACCCAAATGTGTACCAACTGGTGAATGATAAATAAATTCTGCTATATTCTTACAATAAATTCTCTTAAGCAGTAAAGTAAAATGAACTGCTAATTCAGGTCACAATGTGGATGAATCTTAGTCGTTATGCAGAGCAAAAGAAGCCAAACATAAAACAGTACAGATTGCTGATTGCATTAAATGAAATTCAGTACCAGGCAAAACTAATCTATAGTGGATGGAAAAGAGGTCAGTGGTCATGTGGGGGATAGATGAGAAGGAAAGAAGAGAGATGGATTGCAAAGGGGTGAATTAAAAAAATATATCCTTCCTACAGTCAGACAGCACTTCAAGGGATGGTAAAACAGATCCCATGCCGATGGTAAATATTGCTAATCCATTATGGTACATTTTTCAGCTTTTTAACATACAAAGACAATGCTCCAGGTAGCCACTGTGAACCATCGAAGTTGGCCCAGTCCTTGAAACCTTTCTGCTGTTCCAGACTAAGGCCCCTCCAGGCTCTACCCACCCCCACCCCCCCCATACACCTCTGCCCCAGAGCAGGAAATAGGACAGGCTCCATGGATGTGCGACATGTGCACTCGCACAGAGCGTCCCTGTTTACAATCACCCTGTACTTGGCACCATCCTGAAATTATTAATAGATTTTTAATAACGGACCTCTCCTTTTCATGTTGTACTGGACTCCAAATTTCATAGCCCATCCTGGCAGCAAGTCTCTCAGTCATGAAGCCCCTGAAGTCAGTTCAACTTCAGTTTTCAATCTGTAGTTATTTTAAGATACAAAGATAGCATCAATTCTTTCTTTCTTTCTCTTTTTCTTTCCTTCCTTCCTTCCTTCCTTCCTTCCTTCCTTCCTTCCTTCCTTCCTTCCTTCCTTCTTTCCAAAGATTTTCATTTATTTAACACAGACCACAAGTAGGGGCAGCAGCAGGCAGAGGGAGAAGCAGGCTCCCTATCGAATGGGGACCCCAATGCAGGGCTCGATGCCAGGACCATGACCCAAGCAGAAGGCAGACACTTAACGATTGAGCCATCCAGGCTCCCCAGCATCAATTCTTTCTTAATGCTTTTCTTGCTCAGTATCTGGCTCTCTACTTGAAGGCCAAAGCATATAGGTTGAAGACTCTTTTGTGGGGGGAACAGACATCAGATTCTCTTTCCACTGAGAAAGCCCTAATTACTACTTTGAAGGGGTTTGATTTCTAAGTCTTGCTTCAGACTTTTGTTTTCGCATGGGGCTTCTTGTAAAGAGGCCATGCCCTTTAGCTACCTAAGAGTTTTTAAATACAGGATGGGACATTTCCGTTCACATTCTTCCTTTCGAATCGCATCCTTTCATATCCTCAGCGCTTGCATTAGCATAAAGTAAAATAAAAATCTCTGTCTTGATGCTATGGGCTGGACTGTATCCTCCAAAACTATGTCACAGTCCTAATCCCCACTACCTGAGGGGGACCTGATTGGGAGTAGACTCTGTGAAGTCACGGAGAAAACATCCTCTACATGCCAGGGGTGCCTGAGGCCACCGGAAGCCAGGAGAGAGGCAGAGACTTCTCCCCCAGCGCCCTCAGAAGGAACCAACCCTGCCAACACCTAGATCTCAGAAGTCTATCCTCCAGAACCAAGACACAGTAAATTCCTGATAATGAGGCCACCCGACCTGTGGTACTTTCCACGGCAACCCCAGCAAACTATCGCAGCTGCGGAAACCGAAGGGCAGGAAAGCATGACAATAGACCTCCTGGAGCAATTATATTTTATTTCTACTTAATTTCACCATTATTTGCCCTTCTGAAACATACAGTAGTCTCTGTTTCCTCACTAACACCTTTGCAAGTTTTCCTTGGGTTATCACGAAGCTACCTTCTGGCTGGAATCTGAAGACCTAACCATCAAAATGTGGTCTGCCTGCTGTCTACACGAAAGTGACGAGGTACGCTTGTCTAAAACAGAGGTTTCTAAGTCCCCAACCAGAACGACAGAATTGGATTCTTTGGGAAAGGATGGCCCACGAGTCTTCATCTTCTAAAAGCTCTCCAGGTGATTCTGAAATAAATGGAAGGTTGGTTAGTAAACTCAGCGGTTACTGAAGGATCTTGGGCTGGCTGGCCAGTGCCACACAAGGGAGTCATTCACACGCAGCAACAGCCTGCCCCTCCCCAGGGTCTGGGTCTTTTGAGGGGCTAAGTAAGGGGGAGACCCTCCCCACACTCATCCCCATCCTCCTGCTCCAGATAAAAGACCCACCTAGTATGAGTTCCAGCATAGCGGACGTATCCCGTCCCCCTTTATCAAAAGCAGCAGAGGGATTCCTGGAACCAGACTCTTGCTGAGACTATTCATCCCCTAGCATTTCCGGAGGCAAGGAAAGGGTTTGGGTAAAGAGTTGAACTCTAAATTACTATTAATTTTTACCTTACTCTTTACCACAGAACACCAGGTTATACACCAAGAGTTCATAGCTACACTTGGTTCCTTAAAACTACTTGTGAGCCAAAAAGCGTACTATGCTTTATCAAAAGGTGACTTCTGGCTGCTTTAAACCCCAATAAGACCTGTGTTGGATAGGCTGGAACATTCAAGGCCCCAGACCATTCTTGGTATTTGTTCCCCTCTTGCAAGAGTCCTCTTATTTTCACATTAAGTTCACAAGATAGAGGACAAATAGTGGTGCCTCAAAAGTAAGGGGTCCAAACCCAAGACACAAAGAGACACATGTAGAAAGGAGCAGGCTATGGAATTACAAGCGCTTTGTTTAGGCAGAATTTGGAAATCCCTAGTTAAGCCTGGAGTTTCCAGAAGTTTCTACTGGGAAGTGGTCAAAGTGCCTCTTTGCCTTTTATCTTCTCTGTGAGACAAAAGGCGCGCAGGAATCCCACCCCAGGGCTTTGTCTAGCAGTCCTTTCTGAAGGAGTCCTTTGTCTTCCCGAGACCAGCTGCGACCTCCTCTGGAGTCCGGTGCGTTATGTTGTTTGTTCTCTCTTAAAATCCGTTACTTGCCTGAGGAAGGGGAGTTTTAGGGCCTCTGTCTGAGGGATATTTATTAGCATGTATATTTGAATTTGGCGCCCCAAGGGAAAAGAATCTTAGGTTGGAAATACCAAGCCTGTTTTGTTAAACCATTTTCCAATTCAAAGATAACATCTCCTCTGCTTCTTTCCCTATTTTTAGATAAAAGTTAAGTGCAAAATACAGATGCCTCTAAATCTGACTCAAATTTTCACCTTACCACAGCACTGATTTTCCTGGCATGAGCAAATGGCACCATTGGGGTACCCTTGACCCCAGTCCTAGACCTCAAATCATAATGTGAAGTTGTCCTTACACCTTTCACCTTTAGCTCAAATTCCCCTTTAATTAGCAGAATGAATTTCTAATCATTCCTTTAATCCACAAGTTCAAGAGGCAGATGTTGGCAAAATGCAATATTGCCAGTGTTTGAGAAGATCCCCAGTGGTGTTGTTTCCCTCCCTGATGCTATGTGGGTGTGACCCTGTGGTGTGCGCATGCCCCCCCCCGTGCACATGTGTGCGTGTACACACATGTGCACCAACAAAAGACAGAACTGGAAGGTACCAAATAAAATAGGTGCCTTTATTTGCGGTCTTAGGGGTGGCAAACCTGGAGGCACAGGTTTGACTGAAGTTGAAAGCATGACCCAGAGAGACAAAGGAGTTCGAGTTTTTAAAGAGGAAAGTTGTTTTGACCAGAATGTGATTGGTGGTGATGTAGGTGCCTAATGTGTATGCAGTTGTTCACTAAGGCTAGTGTCAGGAGGAAAGTCCATTTATGACCGTTTTAACATACAGCAGATGCCTTGGCATTTAGCTGAGTTGAGCAAACATTCTGAGAATTTGAGACACAGGAGGTGCATAAGCCCCACTTCCTCAGTGTCCTCCCAGCTCCATCTTAAATAGCGCTCTTAGCAGTGCTTACTTCATTTTATTCTTTCCTTTGTCACATGTGTATCTGTGTGCACACCCTTGTGTGTGCATGTGTGCGTGTGTGCCTGGGGCTTGAGGAGTAAAGGGCTGCTGTTTGTTTCCCAGAGCAATATCAACTCATAAATTGATGCAAAATATATTTCCTTTCTCAATTTAGTTTCAGTTTAGTAATTTGCACTTGTAAAATAATTTTAATTTTTATTAAAAGCATATGACTTATCATTAACCCTTATACGCTTTAAAAATAGAGATGCTTATGCAGGAAAGGAAGGGAACAAAAACTATCAGATTTTAAGCTCACGTGCAAGATAAATGCAGAAAAGATAAAAATCAAGGTACTTTCCCGCCAAAGAGGCCAGTATTATCAACCATATCACGTTTCATATGGCTTCTTATTTCATAAACTGTATAAATATTATTATTTATTAGAAACAATAATTTATGTGAGATTAGATTTTGTACTTAAATATCATAATTTCCTGCTTTAAAGAAAGTTCCCCAACAGCTGTTTTTATAAATTGATGTTTAGTTTTTCCTTCTTTAAAATTCCAGTGTATTTGGATTTAAAAAATAAATACCCTACATCCATGGTAACTTATCTTTTAGCACCATCAAATACAAGGAGTCATTATTTTACAGTGAAGGAATTCATAGCATTTAGTAGCGTTTTACTATAACACTATTGGACTGACCAAACTATAGGACTGATTGGTCTTTGTATATAGACAAATTCTGATAAGAAAGGCAACTGAAAAGTAGAGAAAAATGCTAGGTATAAAGCCTAATTAAATTAAAAAAAAATTGTGTCAAAACTCACCAAACTTAATACAATTGAAAGTAATGAAAGGTGCTGCCCACATGAACTAAAAGTATTGTCTGTCTTATGAAAATCCCCGATTCAGTAGCTGATCTTAATGTGAAGGCAAAAACAGGGGTCTTAGTCATCATTTGTTAGGTACGAAGAGGAGACTACTATTGTATTAAGAAAAAAATTACTAGCTTAAATGTGAACCAGTAGCCCCTAAGTGAGTACTAACCTCCCTCTCCCCAAAAGAAACGGCCATATTTACGCTCTCCCAAATATTTTGCCTTTCCAGGAAAAGGCATTCCAACCTTGCTTAAAATAACAAGCAGATAAACATAGAAAATAACACAGTAACAAGAAAATCAAATAGTGACAACAAAAGCTTTTGATGATGATATAGTTCATAACAGAAGTATAGCTAGAAACTAAAAAAATGGCCTTGTGTACAGCAACAGCGTTAATGACCTTCGCTCTAGGTCCTTTGTGTGCAATCTCTTTGATGCAATGTAAATTTCTTCTTGTCAGTCACCTGTCACAGACTGAAGTGTAGTGAAGGTATTCTGTGGCTTGCTCACTAAAGCCACGATTAAGAAGTGGCCGGTGCTGTCATTCATGTCTGTTGTCTGAATATTACTCTTGGGAATACATAGACAGTAGACATTTTTATTACTGTGCAATTTCCCATTAACCTATTCTGGTCAGTAGTGACTCAGAGTGCATCTTAATTCAGCTCCTTGGATGTTGGTGGAACAAAGAATAATTTCAGTCATCTCCCTTTTGACAAATCCAGGGCATCTTTTATATCATGTTAACCCATTTAATGTGACAGAGATTTAAAACAGAGTAAGTTCTTGACGTAGTTAGAAAATATTTTGTTTTCTAGACTCTAGAATCACAAATTCCTATTTTATTTTATTATTTGAGCTTCGCTTACTGTTGCAGTTGTCTGCCTTTCTGCTGATGGTGACACTTAGATTTTTTAATGAATTTACTAAAGCCAAATCCTTTCTTGAACTTTGGAAATTTTCAAAAGGTTCTCATTTATAATTCAAAAAGAAACTTCTTATGCCTTAAACCTTATTCTTTCTGTAAGATACCCTGGGTCAGATGAGGCTGGCATTTTACAGGTATGGTATTGTAGAATATTATCAAGGTAAAATGAAATATTTATATTTTCATTCGTAAAGTAATCAGTATTCTGGCTCTAAAATTATGTCTAGTATGCTTACTCCAAAATATATAGTTTTGTACTTCCTTCTCTTATATTGTGTATTTATGGTATATATTCTCATATATATGGTATATATTCTCATATATATGGTATATATATTCATATATATGGTGTATATGAGTATTCAGTTAATAAACTTAGAATTAAAATCATGGAGAATACTTTTTTTTGAAGATTTTACCTATTTGTTTATTTATTTAGAGAGCAGGGAGAGGGGCAGAGGGAGTGGGAGAGAGAGAAAATTTGAAGCAGATTCCACACTGAGGTTGGAGTCCGACATGGGGCTTGATCCCACAACCCTGAAATCATGATCTGAGCCAAAATCAAGAGTCAGATGCTTAACCAACTGAGCCATCCAGGTGTTCCTATAATCATGGAGAATACTTGATATATAACTCAAAATTGATAACATCATGAAAGAAGTGGTGCCCCTAACATAGAACTTCTACTTGTGTTCTCAAAGAACTTTATTAGGTCATTCTATAACCAATACATTATGAATATATGAGGTTATTACAAAGAAAAAAATATATATGGGTAAAAATACTTAAGGTGCATTTTAATTATTTCCTGCAAAGTACTGATTATACTGGGTTTGCTTAAGTCTTGCATTTCATTTTCCAGTTGTGCAATCTATTTTTTATTAAGGTATAATTGATATATATCATTATGCTAGTTTCAGGTATACAACATACTGATTCAATATTTGAATACATTGCAAAATGAGCATCACAATAAATCTAGTTAACATCTGTGACCATACAGAGTTATGAAGAATTTTTTTCTTGTGATGAAGAGTTTTAAAATTTAATCTCTTAGCAACTTTCAGATAGGCAATATAGTATAATTAATTATAGTTATTACATCCCCTTGACTTATTTTATAACTGGAATTTTGTACCTTTTGACAGCTTTCACCCATTTCACCCCCTCCCACTCCCTCCTTTTCTGACAGCCACCAGTCTGATCTCTATATCTATGAGCTTGGGTTTTTTGTTTGTTTTGTTTTGTTTTTTAGATTTCACATATAAGTAAGATCATATGGTATTTGTCTTTCTTTGTCTGGCTTCTTTCACTTAGCATAATGCCCTCAGTTTCCATCAATGTTGTCATAAATAGCAAGATTTCATTCTTTTTTATGGCTGAATAGTATCCCAGTTTTAACATTTTTTGGACAGGGTGGGTTTTTTTTTCAAAGCATCAAGCTTTACAAAAGCACATGTTTTGTAAGTAAGTCACAAAATATTCCATCTTAAGTTGTAATCTATATTTTTCTAGAGACAATCTGTATTTAATTTGAAATAGTATTCTCTGTTTTTCAAGAAACATTCTGAATGTGTTGGACAGTAATTGCATAGAGAGAATGATCTTTGGAATTATATCATTTTTTATTTGCTTTTCACTTTTGTTTGCCCATCATAAGATCTGGACCAGCTCTCTCTCCTTTTTTGATCTAAAAACAAAATTCTGTACATCTGTGTGGTCTGTAGATCATCTGTCTTTGAGTTGTGGTCCATGCTCCAGAATCTTCTTATGAAAACAAAGCTCTTTTGCACCAGGGAGTAAACTCAAGATGTGAACTATTTGCGGGAGGGAGAAAAGATCTTTGTTTCCTGGCTGGATTAAGTGGTAGGATACCCAAACAACATTCTTGCTGGGAAAAGAACATACTGAGAAACAATGCTGTTTTCCTTTACAATTTTCCCTTTCACAAATAAGGACAGCTCATGTTACATATCAACTTTGTTGATGAGTCATATACAGTGAACTCCCTCAACCTTGTACAGAAGTGCCAAAGACGTAACCACCTATAGAATTTTATCAATCTGATCTCATCTGAATGTGTGAAAAAAAAAGATAAACTGTGCTTTCCTAATCACTACAAGTCCTTACTGAATCTTAAAAATGGGCAAGTGGTTATTTTCAAGAAACTCTTTAGGAGAGAAGCTCCAATCCTAGGAGTCTTAGAATCTGTTTTTAGTCCTATCCCATCTGGAACCTCAGACTCAAAACATCTCATCCTAAACTCCTATCTTCTTCCCTATTTGGCTCTTTTTTTTTTTTCTTTTTTTTAACCTGCCACCCAGCTACCCAAGCTAGACGTTTGGTTCAGCCTTAACTCCTTCCTTCAGATTTACCATATCTGTGTGGTGACATCCCTGCTGGTTTTACATTTTAACTAGTTCTCTGGTCCATTCGCTCCTCTCCTTATGAACAGCCATCAATCTAATTGGGACTCTTATTTCTCTACTAGACTGTTGTAGACATGTCTGAACTGGTTTTCCTCCCTTCAACCTTGGTACCCTCATGTCTGCCCTCAACACAGCCTACAGAATGCTGTGTCTGAAACTGGGTATTTGACAGCACTGTCTTTGTACCGAGAACCCAGCAGTGTTCCCTTGCCATCCATATGATAAGCTCCACACTCTTTCATATTCCTTCAAAGATCTCCATGATATAGCATTTACCTTCTTTTTCAGGCTATGAAACTTTATTAATCATGCTGGTTGCTGGTTCTCTTGTCTCTACCCCCACTACTCCTAGTCATGATCCTTTTACATCTAGTTCCTAAGCATGTCCTTTAAGCCTGGTGCAAGGTAAATGCTCGCTCGATGTTGGTTAAATAAATTTGGTCTTTAACCAGGAACGAAGTTTAACTAGAAAAAGAAAAGACCTTAGGATACATTATTCTGGGAAATCATGGAATTACCTAGTCATCATTAAATCAGGTGAAAATATTTTCCAAATTTCAGAGCTGCCTGTGAAGATTAAATAAAGTAGAAGATGAATGTAACTTTTGCTTTCAAGATATTTATCCTTTCCGCAGTGCGTATCATCTCAGTATATGAGCCCTCTATCTGCCCTTTTACTAAAATTTTGATATCATCATTTATATCTTCCTCTTGCTCACTCCCATGCCTTGAGATTCATGGTGATTCCATCTTTTTCTTTTTTCTCCCAAAAGAGAAAGCCCCTGTTTTTGCTGGGCTCAAGTAGGAAAACTGGGAGGAGGGGAGAATTCTTTTAGGACATATAACTCCTATATCATCCAAGTACCTGTTATTTGCCTGTCTGTATTCATTCTGCCCTCATAGGTCATTACCTACAGTGAAGTGGCCTTTATTTCACTAAGGAAGGAAACTTCCTCGCCTAATTGTCATCAGAACTACCCTAATTTTAATAAATTGTTTTAATATCTACATTATATTGATGCAGGAACTTTTTTTTTTCACTCAAAGCCATAATCTCAGAGTTGTCATGTTCCAGGGCATTCTTTTGTTAGCAAATTTGGGTAATTCCATAAATCTCTTATGAGGAAGATCTTCCACACTGTATCAACTTCAATTTGTACTGATATAAACCATAGGTTATCCATATAGGTTATCCGAGGGCATTATATATTATAATGAATATATACCTTAGGTATACATACCTAAACTAAGAAAAATTCCCTTGTTAAATAAGGAGGGCACGTATTGCGACGAGCACTGAGTGTTATACGCAAACAATGGACTGTGGGACACTACATCAAAAACTAATGAAGTACTGTACGGTGATGAACATAACGTAATAAAAAAATAAAAATTTAAAAAAATCTAAAAATAAAAATAATATTATATAATGCCCTTAAATATGGTATAATTTATCATCACTGCATGATTTTTCAATGTATATGTTATATTAACTTAAAATCCAAAAATGGCCTCTCCGGTCATCTTCTGCTCCTTCCTAAGATCTGATTGGTCCTGTTTCAGTGTTTTGAACTTCAACGGTGTATGATGCCAGCTGATGAAGTCAGCAAAAATTAACCAGTCCCACTGTCAGTATCTTATAGAACAAGTAGTAGGTTGCTGAAGACTATAGTTCTTGTTGTCAGCTGGTTCTGATCATGTCATATGGTTTTATTCAGTTGTCTTCCTTAGTTTATGATGTTTACCTATCAAAAAACTTCTTGTTCTCTTTGTGGAACAAGAAGTTCATATTTAAAGAACATTAAGCAAAGAGATTAGGCAGTCTGCCTGCCCCGGAACGTGCCTTGCTGTTACACAAAGTTCAGTGATAACATTAGCCAATAAAACTTTTGCAGACTCAGGTCTCCCAGATGAATTGATTTTCTTGATTTGTGAAAGATAAAATCAGTACTTCTTAGGCCATATGTGACTTTATGGATGAAAATTTACACGTTGGCCTGAATTGGGGACAAGATATTTAGTTTCCAATATTCACTCGAAGTTGTCTGCTTGCCCACCATTCTTAAGATCAGGGGGGAAAAAAAAACAAAGCATAAATGTAACTATCAAAGAAAGAGCTCATATTTAAATGAAATGCTGATACATAATTTTCTATTTGATTTTTTCCCTTCTTCCTATAGTAATGTCTATGGTAGTGTCTGTATAATTAGTTAATCCAAATGGTCCTATTCAAGTTCTGTTAAATCAAGGTGGTTGAATAGCCAATGATTAGCTTTGTTTATATATAGGGACCTTCTTGAAGATTCAGTTGGTAGCTGGTAACCAAGTCTATTAAATTTGATATTTAAATTTTCTGAATTGGTTAGCTCTAGATCAATTCAGGGCTGTCCGCTTCTCCCTAAACAAACGAACAAATTTAGAATCTATCAAAAAAAAAAAAAAGTTTCAAGACGAAATTGCCCACATGCCTCAAAGACTACAAACTGATATTTTGAGGATTAGGTAAATGTACTCTCATTGTTTCACACCCCATCCGAAAAAAATGTCTCCCTCAGAAATGATAGCAGCTTGTTTTACGTAACTAAAAATGTAATGGTATTCATGTGTAAGGAGGGCTTTTGGAACACGCATGTTCCTAAGACTGTTGAATGATCATGAAAAATGCAGCTCCTGGCCTCATCCCAGAGATTTTGATTTAAGGAACAGTTATTTTTAAAACCTTTCTTTTTTTTTTTTTTTTTAAAGATTTTATTTATTTATTTGACAGAGATAGAGACAGCCAGCGAGAGAGGGAACACAAGCAGGGGGAGTGGGAGAGGAAGAAGCAGGCTCATAGCGAAGGAGCCTGATGTGGGGCTCGATCCCATAACGCCGGGATCACGCCCTGAGCCGAAGGCAGACGCTTAACCGCTGTGCCACCCAGGCGCCCCTAAAACCTTTCTTAAGTGGTTCTGAGGCAGGGGGTCCAGGAACACCTCTTCAACAGCATGGTTATAAACAATTAATAAAAAGATTGCAGATCTTCTGATCTCTGTGCCTAATAATGATCCCAGGTGTGCTGTGGCCTCTCCGCATTGAAATTCCAACATGCCACACAGTGATTGGTGGCCTTGTGGCCCTCTTCTTCCCCTTTGCTGGGTCCAAAGAAAGAAAAGTTGACTGTGGAGCTAATATCACAGTTTTGCTTTGTTTTATACTTGACAACCTGGAGGGCCTGGTCCCATCCTTTTGTAACTTGAGAAAAGGGGTCATTTTCTGCCTGCCTTACCTCGGGAAACTGGCGTCTGCTGAGCAATGGTAAGGGCACCTGCCCTCTCCCCTTTGAGAAGGGGCTGATGGGAGTGGGGTCGGGTGGGGGACAGGGCTCTTCCGGAGCTTGACCAGAAAAGTCCTTAACACTTAAACTTGTAAAAGGACAAATATCTTCTGACCCCACAAGTACCCATCCCTTTGAAAGACATAACTTGTCAGTAAACACGAGGTGGAAGAAGGAAAAATAGTAAGCAGCCGAAGAGATTTCCTCCAGGCTCTACCATGACAGCTGTTGTTTTCAACTAAATGATAATGAGCAATCAGGAAGTAGCTCACCTACAAAATGCTGAAACCATTTTCCAGGGAAGCCAAAGTTTCCACTTTAGAGAAATGTAACTGTTTACATTTCTTTATCTATAACCTCTTACCAAACTTCCTTGGGAGCCATATCTCTTATTTAGTTTCTACCAAGGAGAGAAATTTTCCTTGTAGACAGAGGGACGAGAAGGGGAGGTGAGGACAGACAAGTAAACCAGAATCAGGATTCGCCCCAGGAGGAGAAGCCATTTATTTTGAGAGGTAGAGACCTGCAGAATATTCTCAGATATAAAACTGAGAACTTTGGTTGATTTTTCTTCATGTTGTCTAGAAAATAATTAGCTTAATCTTTGATGCATGCTCTGCACTCCTAATCCTTGGAGACACAAGAGTAGGAAATGTAAAATTAGCCTCGCCTTGCTCAAGTTGAGAGGGAAATGTGAGTCCTCTATAATTTGAGAAGTTAAGAGGGAACAAATCACACCATTTGCTTCATTCTTCATCTGGAAAATGCTCACGTGTCCCTAAATCGCCTCCAGTCCAGATATCTGATCATTAAGGCTGCAGATACTTAGAAAAGAATACAGATCCAGCCTCTCAGGGATGCATTCAAATGCCACATAATGACTCACAGTTGATCAAGCACTTGTGTGTATTCAGCCACTGACTTCCGCCATCACGTAACCCCGTGCTCCTCGGGAGTTCCAGCATGTGACTGCCTGTAGCACAAAGGACTGGCCCCTGCCCTCTTCCCCTTTGGTGTCCAGACTCCAGCTAAGTTGCAGTTTCTGTATATTTGTTTTGGATCTGCCTAGATCTGCGTGTGGCTGTGAAGACTTGTCAGAAGGCAGCTTGGATAAATGCTATCCATGTGACCGCAGTGATGCCTTAGGTGGGGGCAGCAAACTGCAGTCTTCCATTAACTACATAGGCCAGCTGTTAGCCTCCAGGTGGAGCTGAGACCACTGAAACACTGACACTATTAAGCCAACAGTTTACATTAAACCTACCCATCTAAGTCACTCAATACACCTAATGTAACTAAATGAATAACTTTAAGTGCATGAAAACTAGAACATAATTTCTATTATTATGACCTTTGGAAAAGAATGCAATCTTTTTTGAACGTAAAAAGCTATATGGTAGCGTGGACAATGTATGGGTTGTGCTCACACTTGATGTGTGTCCCTTTCCTTGTATAAAAACAATAAAGCCAGGAAACCAAGTTGATCTGAAGATGATTTAAGCTACAGGGTAAGCACCTTGCAGATAAGCTGCGGAGGACTGATGCTAAGTGCTGTGTCTGTCCACCCTGCCCCCTCACCGTTACAACTACTCGGAACTGAAGATGAATAAATATTGGCTATTCTAGGCTTTGGTTGTTAGGAATTCCAGGGAGAATATTTTGTAGTTTGCTTGGGTACTTTTCAGATATGCTGTTGGGCAACTTCAGCTCTGCACTTTGAGTACTTGTTAATTCATAATCGATTAAAAAGCTACTATGTGCCAAGTCTGTAATCGACGTTGGAAATAGAAAGTCACAGAGGAAGACCTTCCCTGCCTTTGGGGATCTTACAGATCGGTGGGAGGTTCAGAGGTGAACACTGATCATTTCATTACTGGATTTGCAAGTTCACCGAGAGGTAAGAGCTGGGACTGCTTAAACCCTTGGAAAGCTCGAGGAGGCCACCGGGGAAGCCCTTGGCTATGTGGTAACTATGAAGTAAGAATTTGCCTGGTTGTATGTGGAGAAAGGAGAGGATAATTTTGGCTGAGGAGGAACATGTCTGAGGCACTGAAGAGTGTTTGGAACAGGGAAGGAACTGCAAATACTGTAGTTAGACTAAGTGAGGGAGTAAGTAATAGGAACTGAAGCCAGGGGAAATAGGCTGGGACCAGATAAGGCTAAGGAGTTGGGCTTTTATCCTGAGGGTCATGGGCAGCCATTGAAAGATTCTAATGGGAAGTGACATGATCAGATTGGCAGTTTGGAGAATTCATTCTGGCAGCCTTAGGGAGGATACATTGGAGAGAGATTATCTTGGAGGCAGGACAGGGTAGTTAGGGGGTAATTACAGTGGAGAAAAAACTTGAGAAGGAACTGAATAAGTTTGGGTTAGCCAAGCAACATCAGCGTGTACCTGATGCGGTCTCGGAGCGTGAACAGCGTATGCACATGCAGCCAGAGCTTGCACAAATGATCTTACTACCCTTTTTGAGGAGCTGTGTCTACACTAATAGACATGGTTTATTCATTTCCATGCATCTTTTCTTTTTCCATGCATACTCCCCAGCACAGATGTTAGTGTGTAGTTCCACACAGAACTTGATAATTAATTGCTATTTCATAGTTTTCCATAAAACTGGGTTTGGGGAAAAGAGATAAATGAGGGTCTTCCTCCCCCTACTCGTCTACTCAGAACCTGGTTTTTGAGCTTGGTAGATAAACAGAGATGGGTAAACCCCAACTTAATGCTAACTCTCCTATTCAGATTTTGTTTTTACCGCCTTTGCTTGAAATCATGCCAACCACGTAACTAAGTGCTGTAAAAACGGTGGTGTTGTGAGTTGGTATTCATTGGACTTGTCAGTGATTTACAGAATATTGATGCAACTGTAAAAGTATTTTTGATATGGCAGGACTTTGGGGGGGAGTCCCTGTTTTATTAATGACTTGGTAAGGTTAGTAAGTTGGTAGAGAACAAGAAGATAAATGCAAATATTGACTAAAATATTTGGATTACCAGATTCCAGAATAAGAAATATATTTCTGCATAAAACCAAGTCAACTATATTGCACACTTAGTAATGGCTAAAGTGACGAAATAATTTGAGCGCCTTCTCTGCACCAAGAACTATGCAGTGTATACATGCATATGTATATTTGTATAAATTTTTTATTTTCTCATTTAAGGCCGTGTTTACCTCAAAGAAAGCAAGCTGTAAACGTTAGGATCAGGGTTTATCCCCAGATGTTCTGACATCAAATGTTAAGCCGTTTCCTCTATCCTGTTTATTCTCCCATGCCTGCTGTCTCTGAAATAGGCATGCATTCCTTCTTTCAGGAGGAGGGAATATTTCCATGCCATCTGTAGCCTTTCAGGCATTTAACCACTATTGTGCCTCATTGCTGAAGGAAGCTTTTCTCCTAACTGGGCTGAATATTTCAGGTGGTTTGGGTTGTCAGTCACGGACGTAGGGAAGAGAGCAAAGTTTTAATTTCCTCCATTATGTGGAAGTAACAACTCTAAGATAGCGTATTTTAAGCTGAGCTCTTCATATAGGCAGATTTTGTGCTAAGCATGTTTGATTAGTTTAACCTTCACCCTAATATGTATGAGACAGATGTATCCCAGTGTCACAGGTAAGGAAACGGGATTGAAGACCTTGAGCAGTTAGTTCATGCAGGGTCCTTGGACTACTGAGTTGCGAGGCCAGGATTCAAATTCAGGCTTGCCTGCCTCCAGAACCCGAGGGTTCAAGCATCACACTAGAGTGTCTGGTACTTAAAAATCTGCTAGAGCACGGCCACTCAAAGCAGCCAGTCCATTAACAGTCACTGGTCCCCAGGAGGACAAGAGAACTTGCCCTAGAATGTAAATTGATGCACATCTTCCTTTATTGGGGAGGTTATGCTCTTTTTAAAAAAGTGCCAGCTTACTGGTACAGCTGGCTTACATTCTGGTCAAGCGTCTGCTTATCTTGTTGCAGCCCAGTAACAAAGAGCCCTATACAGGGACCCCTGGTTGAGAGACCACATTTAACTTGCAATGCGCTGGGTAATTGTGGGTCTGCTGAATTCGTCTGGTGATAAATATCCCACCAAAGCTGTAACAACCCATTTCTTGAGCCCGTAAATGCCTCACAGTTAACAAATACTCCACTAAAGAAAGAAAAGTTTTTGTAGACGTATCTGAACATTTTGAATGAGATGCGTACATCTTCTCTTTAAAAATGTTCCATCAGAGGTTGTATTCCGAAATGAAGCTAACTTTGTATTTAGAGACACGAAGTACATACAGTTCTGCGACTATACTCTGATCTTAAATACTATGCTTCTAGGAGTTATAGTAACTACATTGTTCAGTGATTTGGGCACAGGGTACATTTAGTTCATGTTAACATTCTTCCTTCATATATGCCTTAAAATTATGAATAAAGTGCTTCCTGGAAATTCCATAAAAATAGACACAAATCAAATGAAAATAATAGGAAGGAGGTAGAGAATCGATTGAGCTATTACCTAATTTTTTCAAGACTGACATCTTTAATAGGGGCTGTTACAAAGGTATTGAAAAGCATGATTCCCAAGTGTCATACGGTTCTCAGGTTAGCAGGGGTGTTGTCAATCTTTACTTGGTACAAGACCATTTGCCACTTGTGCCTGGGGGAAGCCTTCTTTATGACATCCCTAGATGATTGGTTTTCTTTTTCTTTCTTCCTCCCTTTTCTCTTCCAGTCTCTCTCTCATTTTCTTTCTCCCTCTCTTATTAAGAAAACTTGTCTGTTCAAAATGAAGTTCAGTGCCTCTGTAAATTCCACGAAGGCAAGGAAACCATGATTTAAGTTAATCTTCATTGCTGAGCTAGGAGGAGTTTCAAACTAGGGTTCTGTGTGTTCACTTCACAATATACGGAGATTTCTTGTAGAATTTTAGAAACTGCAGGATGCTGATGCCCACTAGTCTTAGAACACAAACTTTTGCAATTTTGAATGATACAAAGGTTTACAGTTGTTGTATTTTTGTCTATCCTCTATCGGATGCTTAATCAGGAATGCAACATGAATCTGTCTAACAAAGCAGGAACTATTTATACAGGGTTAAGCTTTTAATCCAGAAAATGTTTACTGAGCACCAATTATGCACAGGTAATTAGGAAAAGGCTTGGCCCTTTCTCTCAGAGGTGCTGTTAAGCAATGTCATTTTTCCATTTAGGCTATAATTCTGTTCAGAAATTAAAGAGCGAATGTTCTGAATGGCACTTTCTTTTCTCCTTCCTAAGAATCAATAGGCAATTACACTGACCCGGGAAGCAAAAGAAATTCACCCTAATATGTGAGTTTACCATTTAGAGGACAGCACATACTTTTACATGCTCATTTAAACATGTGCTGCTATAGTCATTTTGAACTCACGTGAGAAGAACTTCTTTATACATTATGAAAAAGTATTACCCCTGACAAAGGATTTTAAATATTCAAATAATTCTTTCAAAAGATGATAACTTGTTTCTATTTTTTTTTTTACATGGATGATATCGAGGTTTACTAAAATTTTTTGTTGTCATTGGCCTCTGGTACCTGGAATAATCTTCCCATCACGCCTTTGGTGATATAACTTCAGCCATCCTCTTCACTCCACAGAGAGTGATGCACTTTGGCCAAGCAGCTTAATGACAACCATAATTTATATTCCTATAGCCTTTGCCACTTCCAGTGTCGGGCTATTATTCTCATTTTACCTTCGAGAAAACTGAAGCTAAGAGGGCTGGCAGTCTGTGAAGCACACACTTACAGTTGTCTGTCTGGGTTCAGATCCGCAGCTTGTCAAATATGTGATTTGGGGCAAGTTACTTCCCTTTTTTGGCATCAGTTTCTCCATGCCTAAAGTGGGGGTCATGATAGCACCTTCCTTACTGGCTGTTGTGACAACTTGAATTAGTTCATGTACGTTAGATACTTAGACCAGTGGTAAAACTACATCTAGGTCAACATTTGGACCCAGATTCCTGACTGCATCTAGTGTTCCATTAATTACATTAGTGTTTCTGTTATGTCTCATCTCACCACTTCCTGTGGTGGTTGATGGGGTTGCAGACCAGAGGGAAAAGCAGCACGTTCTGCTACAATTTCTACAGCTTCTTGAATTCAGAACAACCTAGATAATAACATCGTCAGTGAGAACAGTTTATTTAGTAAGGCATCCAGTGGCCCAGGCTCAGTATCTAATGCTTTACACATGTTTCTCTACTCAACCCTCAGAGCAGATCTGTTTATCCTCATATTACAAATGGGGAAATGGAGGCACCAAGAGATTTGTGCATCTCATCAGAGGACAGTGGTATGTATCAAAAGGGAGTTTCACATGGACTTAATAATGGCATCCTTGGAATGAAACAGGAATGTGCTTAATCATATCAAGCAATCTGATACTCAGAGCTCATCTTCATCCATTACCCATTATTTATGCTCTGAAGCTCATGAACTTTTTTCAAGAAGTAATGGCAGGTAGCATGGGGGGAAGGGAGGGATCAGGATTATCAGACGGAGGCAATGACAGTAGCAAGCCAGTTGTGTATGGCACGACGGCACAAGAGGAAGCAGGAGAAATTTAAAAAGCGCACCTAATAACTGAAAGATACTCCATTCTGGGATATTTCAGAGAAGGGAAGGTGGCCTCCACACCTCAGTAGCCCCTTAAAGCATCCGTATGTTTGCCATTAGAGGAGTCATGAGTGTCTATAACAGTGGCAAAATTTCATCCAGAAAATGTGAGATTCTGCTTGTGTTCTCTTTTCTATCGCATTTTTTGAAGAATTTTTTCTCCAAAATAGTAAATAACCATTTGAGTATTAAAGGGGTAAGCTCCAATTATTTGGAATGTTTCCATACTTCTAACCACACTCTTTAAATTTAACCCTTGGAGCAGTAGGGATGCCTAAAATCAGAATTTGGGGGAGGCTCAGAGTTCAGTGTGACTAAGGATTTGGGTCAAACAACAGCATTTTAGAAATGTTTTGAGTATTTTTTTTGTCTCAGTGACATCAATGTATTGATCAGCTCCTGTTCAGTGTTCTTCCTTGAAAATCATCGATCTCTTCTCAGCTCATCATCATTAAATACATTTGCAATTTGTTTATGAAATGTTACAGACTTTTCCCTTCTTTGCTCAATTGAGTTATTGCAATGTGATTATAGCCACTGATCCTTTCCAGCCTGGCATAATCAGGTTCTTCACCATTAGGGTCAGGTTGGGTTTTGTTATGTTAGTAAGTGATTGAAGGCTGTTGGGAGGGCAGGGTGGAAGCAGGGCTAGCTCAGTTTTCCTCCTCCTTAAATATCAGTGCTTGTTGTCTTCGTTAAGAGTCATCAGAAGATACCTTAACTACTACACCAACAATAAGCAGAACCTGTGGGTTCCATTCCTGATGTTGATAGAGTTTGGACAAGTCACAGTCTCTGCATTGTGACTGCATCCCAACGGGAACTCTCCTTCATTGTTGGTGGGAATCAAACTGGTGCAGCCACTGTGGAAAACAGTATGGAGGTTCAAAAAGTTAAAATTAGAACTTCCCTACGATCCAGCAATTGCACTACTAGGTATTTACCCAAAGGATGCAAAAATACAGATTCGAAGGGGTACGTGCACCCCATTGTCTATAGCAGCATTATCAACAATTGCCAAACTATGGAAAGAGTCCAAATGTCTATCGACTGATGAATGGATAAAGAAGATGTGGGATATCTATATCTGTATATATAATGGAATATTACTCAGCCATTGAAAAAGAATGAGATCTTGCCATTTGCAATGACATGGATGGAACTAGAGGGTGTTATGCTAAGTGAAATAAGTCAGTCAGAGAAAGGCAAATACATATGATTTTGCTCAGAAAATGAACATACGGGAAGGGGGGAAGAAAGAGGGAAACAGAAGGGGGAATGAACCACGAGAGACTATGGACTCTGGGAAACAAACTGAGCACTTCAGAGGGGAAGGGGTGGGGGATTGGGTTAGCCTGGTGATAGGTAGTAAGGAGGGCACGTATTGCATGGAGCACTGGGTGTTGTATGCAAACAATGAATCATGGAACACTACATCAAAAACTAAGGATGTACTGTATGGTGACTAACATAACATAATAAAAATTTTTTTAAAAAAGAGGGAAACAAACCCTAAGAGATAGAAAACAACAATAGTGAACAAACTGAGGATTGATGAAGGGAGGTGGGCGGGGGATGGGCTAGATGAGTGATGGGGATTAAGGAGCGCACTTGTTGTGATGAGCACTGGGTGTTCTATGTAAGTGATGAATCACTAAATTCTACTCCTAAAACCAGTATTGCATTGTATGTTAACTAACTGGAATTTAAATAAAAATTTGAAAAGAAAAAAAAATTTTAATTGAAAAAAAAGTAGAATTGTATCATTGCAGTTCCCCTCCTGTCACTAGAGATGCAGTAAAGAGAAATGAGGTGATCGGTGCAGAATGTGCGGAAGCCCTTGAAACATGCTGTATCAACTGGCGGTGGTTCTTTTCTTGTTGCGGTCGTTGTCTCCCAAGCCCTTCTCCACCAGTGGTCATTATTGTGCTCTGATGGACTGGTGCAGCGGCAAAGCTGTGACAGTCAGTGGGGTTCATGCAGGAAGTCAAAAAGTAGCAGGATTAGATGGACCAATTCAGCATGCAGAAATCAGATATGGGGGGCTTCTGAGGGAGGACATTGACCAAATATGAGCAAGCATTACAATGCAATATTATAGCCATATTTAACATTGTTTCCCCCTTATCTGCCTCCACAAGGCATCTTCCCTTCCCTTTTACCTTTACTGTAGGTGACAGCCATGTTAAACTATGGGTAATTTCAGTGGCAGGGAGGTTTAAAGATTTTGAGATTCTGGGGCGCCTGGGTGGCTCAGTGGGTTAAGCGTCTGCCTTCAGCTCAGGTCATGATCCCAGGGTCCTGGGATGGAGCCCATGTCAGGTTCCCTGCTCAGCGGGAAGTCTGCTTCTCCTTCTCCCCCAGTTTGTGCTCTCTCTCTCTTTCTCTTGATTGCTCTCTCAAATAAATAAAATCTTAAAAAAAAAAAAAAGACTGAGATTCCACCCACATTTTGAGGGCACAATATTTTAGTCAGCACTAACCCACTGAGGGGTGGAGTCAGCATCCTCCCATGCTAGGATGAGATGTGAAGAGGCATACAGTGTCTCTCCACCATAGTCAACCCAGATAGTCCAACCCAGACAGTCACTCTTAGACATAAAGCCAAATTTTAGGAAGTCTAAGAATATCTAAACTTATTAAATTAAATTAAATTAAATTAAATTAAATTAAATTAAACAAAGTAAGTGGATACCTGATGTGGTTCCTAGCACATGGTTGATGAACATGAACCACTCTTTTGTCCTTCTTCATTAGCAATCATTATTGTGCCTTATGGACAGATGTATTAGCACCTGGTGAAAAGAACCCAGCGTGGGTGGGCATGGAAATTAGGGAGCGTCAGGTAGTGCAGAAGGTCATGAATGAGACTTCCAGAGGAGTCACTAAATGGGTAACCCTAGGGTTTCAGGGGATTTTCATGAGACCTTCGGGGAGACCAGAGCTTAGGGACCTGAGAACTCTAACATGGGCAATCCTCAGGTGTTGTAATCGTGTCTTACCTCTAGAGAAGGATCAGTACATTCCAGTCATCTAGTCCCCCTTTGCGGTCAGGGGAAGATAAAAAGAGAATTGACGAGTTCAAATGCCAAGGTTTTGATGCAGTGAATCAGTGAGGGTACACTTGCACGTATATGGCCCTGGAGAACAACATTGTCTCAGATTTTTGAGTCTAGGGAGAGCAGGAGTGGGAGACTTCACCATAAAATCATAGTCAAACTCTTATTCCACAACAGAATTTGCAAATAACTTCTCATAAATCTCTGCCAAATGTAGCTCTTAGCATTTCTATTTAGACGCTGGAAATATATCAGTGACTTGGCACTGCTTACTCTGAAACTCATGTTATCTTTCCCTGCATTTGTGCCTGCAGAATCTGCATGCTTGTGACCTCTAGGACAGAGATCCAGTCATCACAGAGAAAGCATCTACTTTGAGTTTAACCTCTGTTTCTTGTGTTACATATGGTATCTTGTTAACTCACACACCAACCCTGGGGAGTATGGATTATTACCATCCATTCATGGATGGGGAAACTGAAGGTCAAAGAATGTAAATGACATACTTAACATCCTACAGGAAAATGTGGCAGATACCGTCTCTAGGAACAAGTTTTCGTCACAAGTTCGTTTTCTCACGGGAGCATTTCCATCGAATGTTCTGTGAGGGAGGTCACTGGGATTAAGAGTAAGGGAAGGCAGCCAAAGCTAGAATGACGATCCTCTATGACCCTCTATTTTACAGTCTTTTTTTTTTTTTTTTTTTTTTTTTTTTTTTTTTTTTTTTTTTTTTTGGTAATAGAGTTGGAAGGAAACGTAAAGCTTCTCTCTTTTTTAGGTAAAAATGACTGGATCTATACAAGTGAAGGAATGATGCGTAGGGTTACAGCTTAGCCAAGGTGACACAGTAAAATGGGTATAATACTTTTAACATGCAGTATTCATACAGCACCAATAAAAATGTGTGTCTTCCCCTCTAAGGTTCTAAGAGTTTAGAGTCAATAGTAATTTCGACTTCAGCAAAATCATTTTTTTGCTACTTTTGTTTTTTTCTCCATCTCCATAGAACATTAACAGTTTTAAATTACAGAAGTCATGAATGTCTTAGAGTTAAACTGAAAATCCTGGTCTGTTTTTCCCTAGACTTCTCATCTCTTCCCTGCCAGTGTCCTTTATCACTTCCTTCAGTGGATTTGGTTTCTGTTTAAGGAAGTCTTTCCTAGTTAATTCTTATCTTTGACTTTATCCTTGTCTTATTCAACATTGCTTTAAACATTTAGGTATTTGGTTATATTATAAATTCTAAGAACAGATGTCAAACAAATCTATTTCATTAGGTAGCTCTGCTTTTTAGAGGCATTTAAGTGTTGTTAAATGTTTAGTGTTAACTAAACACCAACTCTTTTCTATTACAAATACTTTGTAATAATAGTTCCATTTTACTTGGCAAAAGGGAATGCTCACAGAATTCTATACAGTAAATGGGAAAATGGAAATTTGCCATTGGAAAATGTTTCCAGATTTAGGATGTGAATACCAAGGCATTTTCCCCTGCGATTTAGTGTGACTGATAATGCTGTTGATAGTAGGAGTTTTGTTGTGTTTCACTCTGCTATCAGTCCATCACATGATAAGCTTTTTTCTGCAGGTATTTCTGTTAGAATAAATAAAAGTTTGCATCTTAACTGGAAAATTATTCCATAGTAAATTAAGAGAATTCAAAGCATTAACACAATGGCAAAATTATATAGAAATAGCCTCTGTCTAGTATAAAGTTCAGTCAAAATATCTGACAATTTGATGAGAATAAACAGTAATTCTATTTCTTTGTTACGGTGGGGAATGGCAAGATGGGTTAACCAAAGCCAAATTGTCTTTTGCTCTAAGTGCAGTCAGTGCAAATTGAGCTGAGGATGCTGAAGGATGTTTAATGAGGTTGGACAGGAACTATCCTCATGCTACCTGGCACACTCTGTGTGCCAGGGAGCACACTCTAAGTGCAACTAGGGGGTAAGAACACAGCAGGCCAAGAAAACATCATACTTATGCTACTGTGACATTCAAGGAAGGATAAAAATGTCATTCTCAAGCAAGTACGGAAGGATGCAGTATTTTGCAAAATATGTTAAAGGCAAGCATAGGCTCCCTGAAGATTATTTACTAAAAAGTACTTTGGGTGTGTGCTGAACTAAAAAGTAAAGCTATCTGCAGTAGTAAAGGGGCCTTAAAATGAGCCAGATACATTCCATCATGGAACCACATCGGACAAGGAACCTCCATGGCTCACCCAGAAGGTTAATGGAATTGGGTAAGACACCAGATTCAATTAGGGAGAATTACCGGATCCTTACTGAAAGTTTATCTTGTTATCTCCAATATTTAAAAATATAAATGTATAAGTTAATGCATTGAAAATGATTCCCTGCCAGAAATCCACAGTTTAGCACCAACAAGATGGGATTTAAATATATGACAGTGTCTCTCTCCTACCTCCTCTGTGCAGGGCTTTCAGAATAATGATGTACATGCCGTCTGTAAGAGAGAGATCTTGATCTTTTTCTTAAGCCAATAACCAGTCTCTATAATAATAAATCCTATAGTTTTACTCTAAAAGGAGAGGGCATATGTTATAGATTGAATGTTTTTGTCCCTTCAGGATTCATATGTTAAATACTAATTCCCAGTGTGACAATATTTGGAGGTGGGTGGGACCTTTGGGAGGAAATTAGGTGATGAGGATGGTACCCTCAAAAATGGAATTCATGCTCTTTTAAAAGAAATCCCAGGGAGCTTCCTTGCCCTTTCTGTCTTGTGAGGACACTGCATGAAGACAGCTCTCTGTGAACCCAGAAGTGAGGTCTCACCAGATATTGGATATACTGGGTCTTGATCTTGGACTTCCCAGCTTCCAAAACTAGAAGAAATAAATTTCTGTTGTTTACAATCCAACCAGACTATAGTACTCTGTTATAATGCTATAATGCCCAAATAGACTAAGACATTATATATAGGATTTGTGGACCCCCTGGAGTCCCACTAAAATCTATGTTAGTTTCCTAAGGCTTCCTTAACAAAGTACCACAAACAGGGTGACTTAGAACAACAGAAATGTATTCTTCCACATTCTGTAGCTTGATGTCCAAAATCAAGTGTTGACAAGGGCCGTGTTCTCCCCAAAGACCTTCCTCATCTCTTAAAGCTTCCAGCAGTGGTAGGCAATCCTTGTCAGGTTACCTTCTAGCAATCTTGACCCCGAAATAGCTAACTATGCTAGATTGGTTCCTTCCAGTTCTGTGGTGAGATCACCATGCATTTTCTTCTTCAAAACTTTGGCTTTACGTTGCCCTAGGTTTTATCTCAAGGCTGATAAATTTCGAGAATAAATCTATAAGACATGAAGGCAGAACATACCAGGGTGAGAATATATTCCTCCCAGCAGTAATTTACCCAACAGCTGGTTAACAGGGAAATTGGCCCAACTAAACAATTTCTGTTGTCTGACACACAGGATTTCTACCCGTTCCTTGTCTCTCTCTTCTCTGCTTTCTGATACACATTATGTATCAGTGCAGTGTCAGTCCTGTGCCCACTGTCTGCCAGCGGTGTGCCTGGTGCTTTACACAGAGATAAGTATTATCTCCATTTTATACGAAGAAACATATCATCAGAGGAGTTAGTGATGTGTCTGACATTACACAGGAACAGGTTGCAAAACTGGGGTTTTTAATTCAATACAGCTGATTCTCAAATCCCTCTCATTTTACCTCACCATTTTGTGTCATGATGACCTTCTTCCTTAAAAGTTTTTGGCGGCATGTATTTATTTCAAACTTCATAATTAACACATGTTCAGACACAGAAGTTGAACAAACAAAAGTCCCAAATCTCCCTCACGCCTCCATTCCACTGCTCCTGTCCTCAGTTCACCAACATGGGGATCTGTAGAGCTTCTCCCTATGAACAATTTAGGCTTTATCCCTCTGTATATTTTTCCGTGCATTTAGCTATGTAGACAAATATATTTTTTTCTCATATCTGGACGTTTTTCCCTACCTAAAAAATGGATCATGTTATATGTATTACCCTCAATTTGATCTTTTCATTTAGTTTATATAATCATCTTTCCAGGTAAATGCTTGCAGAAGTAATTTTTTTAATGGTTATGTGATTTTTCACATAATGAATGAATTAGAAAATTTTCAGTCATTCATTCATTGGTGAGAAACTGCATTTTTCGCATGTTTTTCTTGGTTCATTTGCTTGCTTTGGGCCATTATAAAGCATGCTAAGATAAATGTCTTTGTGCATGAATCCTAGTCCTTTTATTTCTGTAAACGGATTTCCCAAAGTGAAAGTATACTATTTACTTAGTAGAAACTTCCAGTTAACCTTCCAGAACTTTTGTAGCACTTCATTTCCCCATCAACAGTGTATCAGAGTACCTATTTCCCTATACCATTGTTAACACTGAATGTTATCAATTTTTATTTTTTGCAAAGCTAAGGGGGTAGAGAAGACAAATAGCTGCTTAAACCCAAGGAAAGCAGCATACGTGATGGTTGAACAGCTGGAGGCTGACACTGGGTCCTTGTCTCTGAAATCAAGAAAATAATACCTGATTCTTAGCTTCTAAGAGGAGAGTAAGAAAATCACTGAGTTCATATCTTCAGCACATTTGGACATCCTTGGGAAAAATGCTTTGGAAATGCAAGATGTTTTCATTTTGTTCCATAGATTACATAATGCAATTTCAAAGTTTGCACTACCTGTCTTTTGAGGAACTCCAAAAATTTCACGTTGCACATAAAAAGAATCTCATTAAAAAATCCATTGCACTTATTATGTAAGTTACATATCATTACTAGATGCTTGTCAGCTTTATTCTCATTGCAGGGGGCTGCTGACATCTTCCATCTTACCCATTTCTGATTTTCATGGTCTAATTTCTAATTCTGATGTTCTTTAGGAGATATTGCCTTCTAGTCATGGCAGGGGTGGGGGGGGTAGCTAAAAGGTCAAAGATATTGAGAAAGTGGGATTTCTATGGGGATGTGGAGCTGTACAGTTCAGTGTGAGAATTCCCCCAGGTAAGGCTGGTCAAGTAGGGTATTTCTACTTGTACTGAGTAGTGTATATCTTTCAAACAGTTTTTAGCAAGCGAGGTGTCAGGTAAAAGTCATCGGAATTGGTTTCTACATAAAATAAGCATTGATTCACTGAGAGCAATTATGAAATATGTCACTTCAAATGTTCAGCCTGGAGTGGGATGCTCACAAGAGGATTGGCCTGAGAGCAAATTAGTTGAACTGTTCTCTGCAGTGCCTTCCAATTGGTGAAGTGAAAATGACTCTCAGTTAAGTTGTTTGGTTTTTTAGAGACCTACTTAAGTCCTGCCTACCACTTACCATTTAGTGAGTGTTCTAGGAATAAAAACCCAACAAGTCATAGCACAAATGCAATGTGATTGTGGGTGATACCTCTCAGGCTCTGTTTTCCAGTGTGTCTCGTTGTATTTATAAATATTCAGATAGAGCAAAGAAAATTTGTATTTACATCTGTAAGTATGAGTATAGTTTGTAGCCAGACAGTTACCTCATCAAATTGCATCTGGTTGATGGTTATAAGAAGGGAATAGTCTCCAGAAGGATGAAAGTGGGGTGGTTTTTGGAATACCATAGCCAAGATCAACAAGAAGAGGATGGGTTTTGAAGGTAGAAAAATTCGAATTAGGACCTGAGGTCACTGCCTATTTCCTGGGCCTGAAATTCTCTGTCTCTTAAGTATTCATATAGCTGATTCCCTCGCCTCAATCTATACTTTGCACAAACGTCACCTCAATGAGTCCTCCCCCGTCTACCTAATTTTAATTGGAACCCATATCCTACTGGAACTGGAATTCTGGGTTTTCCTGTTCTTATTATTTTTACATATCATGTAGCATCTTCTAAGATACTTTATCAGATGTTATTTTACTTTAATATTTATCATCTTGTTTTTACTCTCCAGTATATCACGTCCACAATGGCAGGAAATTGGGGTATGTTTTATTCACTGATATATACTAATACCTAGAACTGTTCCTGAAAAATAGTGAGTCCTCAAAAATATATTTGGTGAATGAATAAATAGCTAAATCTAAATAATAGATTCTTGTTCAAGCCTTTCTCACTATTATGATGATGCCATGTGTATAAATCAAGTTATTGGATTTGATACAATCGAGTCCTGAATGCTTCTGCTATTTTTAAAAGATGTATAGTCATGTTGGCTAATTGAATTTAAATTAAAAAAAAGATGTACAGTCAACTATAAGACTTTTTAAAAAGGTAAAAATAACATTATCTGTAGTAAGGATTTCGAAAATGATGTGCTTCAATGGAATAAATAATCTGTCCTTTTAAAAACTATCTAGAAAAGGAATTTCCAAGGATTTATCCAATGTGTAAGCAATCCTTCATTTCTTTCAGTCATCCAAGTTTTTTCTTATCTTGTTTTCATTGGTTGTATTTTTGTCTGGTGGATTCCCAAATGACGTGCTTGGAGGAATCTTTTCTCTTGTCCAGTCCTACTGGAGAACAGATTTTTTCAGTCCAACTTTCCTGTTGACTTACATAAGGTTCAATTTTTCTTTGGTTTCAGTCCAGAGGTTGACACTTTCCAAACCTCTCTTCAGAATTAGGGATGAAGTTAAGAAAGTGGAAGGTTTATTGGGTAGTAATGCCTGAGAAAGGAAAAGGGATGAGGGCTGACTGGGCAGAAGGAGCGGTCAGGCTAGAATGATCCTAAGAAAGCTTCTACCACGAGGCGCAGAGATTACCCACTAGATAAGTCCTAGTTTGGGAAGAAGGGACAGGCCCTTGCACCACCTCCAGACTCCGTCATGAGGTGGAGTTGCCACAAGAAGAGCGCTGCCTCACCTCGAAACCCGAGGGGGTCCAGAATCCACTAAGCCCAGGAGTCCTTCAGCTCACCATTCTTGAAGGAAGCCCCTCTCCCTTTCGCAGTACAATAGAATTTGCAGTCGTAGCCCTACCCGTGTCTCCTCAGCACTCACCCTCCGCTTGCGTGTTGATGACTCCCTTGTGTGGGCACTTGTGACAGGTCACTGCCGGATTTCTCTGGTGTGCTTGGCTGGTATGCACAGCAGGCTACGGGTGCTGGGGACTTGCTGTCTCAAGAACACTGCTCAGCCAGTGAAGGAAGGGAATTGGAGGAAAAAATGACTCACTTTCCTTTCTGCTTAGATGGGACAGCTCTGACATGTGTCCTCTACAGTCTTCCAGAGATTCCCCCAAGGGATTGAGCCTGAGCTGTCTGTGGCGTTAACCTGCTTGTTAATGCACGCTATATTGACTTCTTGCCTTTCCCTCATTTCTCATTGCTCTATCCCCCATCTGTGCTTTTTGGAATCACCTCCCAAATAAACTACTTAGACTCAAGTCCTGCCATCTCCTTCCTCAGGGAACCCAGTCTAAGATTGGTACCTAGCTCTGTGTATGCTTGATAGCCCTCTACCCGCTGACTACAGGTGAGGTTGGGAGTCAGGAACCCTGGAGGATATTGAATAATCAGTCCCTCTAATCCCAGGGATGTCAAATAACTTGGAAAAACTTATGCAGTGTATTAATGGGAATGTTAGAAGAAGAACCAGTGGTCCTTCAGTTGATTTTGGTGTAGTTGAATTCTGATCTTATGATATGGGGGTGATGAGCATTTAAAAATAGACAAGGCACGTGCACCCCAGTGTTTATACAATAGCCACATTATGGAAACAACTCAAGTGTCCTGTAACTGATGAATGGTCCTGTAACTGATGATACACACATACACACACTCACACATATATGTGTGTATATATACATATACACAATGGAATATTACTCAGCCATCAGAAAGAATGAAAATCTTGCCATTTGCAACAATGTGGATGGAGCTAGAGAGTATTATGCTAAGCAAAATAAGTCAGAGAAAGACAAATACCATATGATTTCACTCATGTGTGGAATTTAAGAAAGAAATGAGCAAAGGAGAAAAAAAGAGAGACAAACCAAGAAACTGACTCTTAGCTATAGAGAACACACTGAGGGTTACCGGAGGGGAGGTGGGGGGGAGGATGGGTGAAATAGGTGATGGGGGTTAGGGAGGGCACTTGGGATGAGCACTGGGCCTTGTATGTAAGTGTTGAATCACCATGTTGTACAGCTGCAACTAATATTACACTGCATGTTAACTAACTGGAATTTAAATAAAAACTTCTAAAAATCAAATAAATAAAAATAGATGAGGGATTGGTTCTTCTCCTCTATGTCTTGTGTGTTTCTTCTGAATACAATAGATCACTTTGTGCTCTGGTGCTACAATTATGCTGCTTAATGTTCTTATGTCTTTGAGTTTTCATAATGCTTTCTTTCATTTTATCCCATTTCCCCCCACACAGCAATCTGGTCATATGGCTAGAGAGTCGAGGCTCCATTTTACTATGAGTAAAATTAGGCTTAGAGAATTTAAATGTCTTCTTTGGCCCATGCTTAAATTGTTAGTGATTGGAAGAGGTGATACTCAGGCCCAGATTTTCTTGCTCTAAATATAGTCACCTTGTCACTGTATCTTGTTGGTTTCTCTCAGATCCACACGCAGGCATGAGCCATCATCTTCTCTTCTTTCCACTTTTATTCCAATTAGCATCATCAAAATTTTGTTCCGTGTATGTACATTTTTATAAAGCCGTATTTGCATTCCGCTCATCTCTGGGTAGAACTAATACACTGAAAAATAGAAAGAAAAAACCTCCCAAGTAATACAAAATCTGAATTTCGTTATTAGCTTTGCTGTTTCCTATGAAAACTTCATGAAGTGCTGCTGGCAGAAAAATGAATGAATCCTTTGCTACTTGATTACTTTCAACTTATTTTTTTAAAAATCTCATAAGAGGGTAGTAAAGCCACTTGAATAATCTATACACTAGAAAAGAAATCCTTGAAAAGTCTTTCTGCTTCAGATCATATAGAGAAAAGCTATAATTATTCACTGTGTACAGTCAACCCTGATAGGAATTTTGAAGAGTTTTCTCAACTGGCAATCTTTTCACCTCATCTCCAACTCCAATTATTTAGTCATATAGAATTTACTGCCTGCAGTGTATGCAAACAGGGTGGACAGATGGCAGAAACAAAGAACATTAAATTATATTTTTGATAGGGAAAATAATTTCAAGCTTTTGTGGTGGAATTTAATGAGAATTTTCTTCACAAGCTGAAATACGAGCGGCAATAAGTGGTGCAGATATGAACAGAAAGTGAGGGGTACTGATGAGAGAAGTCAGTCACTTGCATCCTTATTAGTGGGACAATTACACCTGACTGTGGGAGTGTTTGTTTAGGGTCCTTAATGGTCTGGACTCTAGCCAGAGCTGGGGAGTTGGGACCTGGGCTTGGAGATGGAGACCACAGCTGAGGGGAAGTCTCCTCTGACCTCCTCACACTCCTTACCTTGGGAGTTAGCAACCATAAAATCCAAGGCTAACGTCCTTCCAGAGAATATAATCTTCCTCTTAGATAGAGACCAAGGAAACCCGTGGGAACGGGAATATTCCATTCCTCTTAGAAAACTCAGATCTGCATTAACTGCTCTCTGTCGTTTAAGATCAGCAGCAGAACTCAGGGAAATGACCAAGAGAATACATCTAAGCTGATCAAGATAAAAAAAGGACCCGTACTTCTTTAGAGCATTTCTTATTCCTGGCTGGCCCTGATGAAAATTCTCCTGAGGTCCTGCCTGAATTCAAAACTGCTCATTTTGAATCCCTGTGCTATAGCCCTGTCTCTGTCTGTAATAAATCCCAAGTAGAGGTCATGTCAAACCCCTCTCGTGTGGTATCTGCCTATCATTAGCTTGTTACCTAATGGCCTAGGAAGTCTTTCCTTACTCCTTTGGGAATTTCAGGACCTTACACAAAAAGGAACTGTGCTCAAAATCCCAAACATAGGATCACTCACCTTACTAGAATAGAGAAGGTTCATATGTCTCTTCATCTTGAGAGCACCATTCAGTGTTATAGGCCATAGACACTTTCTTTTGAGTTGGTCTGGCCAGAGAAGATGTAAATATTTTTCAGGGTAAGAAATATTAAGCCAGAGCATGCTTCTCTTTGGTAAGTGATCCTTTGTGGAAGATAGACTTTTGCATGAAAGAGCGAGTGTGTCTGCCAAAGGCTGAGTTTATGTCCAGAGCTGTCTCTGATCCAAGTGTGGCCGACCAAAAAAAAAAGAGAGAGAGAGATTCTCAAACTTGATCATAGCCCTCAGCAAAAACCAGTCTTATCTGCATAAGTATCCAGATAACAACAATCTGGAACCTGGCCTTTTTAAGTATAGCACTATAGATCCCATCGCTGGGGGGTAGCTATGGCCCAGTTCAGTCTTCTCTTTCAATATAGCTTTACTTTTTTTTTTCTTAATTGAAATGTAGTTGACCCACAATGTTACATTAGTTCCAAGTGTGCAACATAGTGATTTAACAACTCTTTATATTACGCTGTGTTCACTGCAAGTGTAGCTCCCATACATCACTATTAAAATACACTGACTATCTTCCCTATGCTGTATCTTTCATCCCTGTGGCTTATTCATTCCGTAACTGGAAGTCTGTATCTTTGACTTCTGTACACCCATTTTGCCAGTCCCCACCCCCTACCTCTGGCAACTACCAGTTTGTATTTATGGGTCTGTTTCTGCTTTCTTTTTGTTTTTGGTTTGGTTTTCTGATTCCACATATGAGTGAAATCGTATGGTATTTGTCTTTCTCTGTCTTATTTCACTTAGCATAATACCCTCTAGTCCATCCATGTTGTTGCATATGGCAAGATCTCGTTCTTTTTGATGGCTGAGTGATAGTCCATTGTATATACACACACCTCTCTTATTTCTCCATTCATCCATCAATAGACATTTAGGTTGTTTCCATATCTTGGCTGTTGTCACTAATGCTGCAATGAACAGAGGGATATATATATACCTCTTTTTAATTAGTGTTTTCATTTTCTTTAGGTAACTATCCAGTAGTGGAATTACTAAATCATATGGCACGTCTATTTTTAACTTTTTGAGGAGCCTCCGTACTGTTTTCCACAGTGGCTGCACCAGTTCGCATGTATGAGGGCTCCTTTTTCTCCACATTCTCTCCAACGCTTATTTCTTGTCTTCTTGATACCAGCCATTCTGACAGGTGTCAGGTAGCATCTCACTGTGGTTTGGTTTGAATTTCCCTGGTGATTGGTGCTATAGAGCATCTTTTCATATGTCCGTGGCCCAGCCACATGTTTTCTTTGGAAAAATGTCTATTCAGGTCCTCTGCCAATTTCTATTGAATTATTTGCTCTTTTGGTGTTGAGTATAGGTCTTTATATGTTTTGGTTATTAACCTCTTATCAGACATATCTTTGCAAATATCTTCTCTCATTCCATATGTAGGCCGCTGTTCATTTTGTTGATGGTTTCCTTCACCATACAAAAGCTTTTCATTTTGAAATAGTCCCAATAGTTTATTTTTGGCATAGGTTTACTTTTGAATGTTAATTCTTAAAAGTTCTCCAGGTGTTCTCATATACCTTCCCTTTAGTTCACCTCTACTTTATTAGGTAGACATGCCAGGGACAATTTTCACCATTTTAAAGACACAGAATATAAGGATCATATTAGTTAAATAACTTGGCCCTGAATCACAGCTAATTAGATAGCAATGCTAGAATTTAAATCAACATTTGAACTAACTCCAAAATTCACTTTCTAGAAATCTGAGGTCCACTTTTCTAAAACTAATTCACAGCAGAGCTCACTCTGGAAGCTGCGATTTCCAGTCTTTAAGGATTGTGTTTCACATCAGACTCTCGGTATATTTCTGTATTTTTAAATTTGGGGACATACAAAGTTTTGAGTTATCATAAATGATAGTCATCAATGTAGTGTCCACAGAATTTACTCAATTAAATTACTGAAGATGATATAGCATAACAGGTGATGTAATTGTACAATTTCAATATGATAACCGTTGAGCAGTACCTCTGACTTGGAGAAAAGGAACTTGCTAGTTTGTCACAGCTTGTGAAAATATCCTCAAGGGTGATCAGTGTTTTTACTGTGAGCTTTGTTGCTCCCAGAGCAACCTTCTCTTACCAAATAGGTTTTCCAGGATTTGGGTATAAAGAAGGAGATGCTAAAAGATTACTAAAACTTCTTCCCTTTTCTCTGCCTCTTTTTTCCTGTGCTTACCATTTTCTATGAGGCTTTCTTCACATGAACAAAATCTTACAACTGAGACATAACCTCCACAAGGGAATTCAGCCACACAAAACAAAATTCCCATGATGGGATGGTGGTTCTGACAGGACCTCAACCTGTGAACTAGTATGATTTCGTTTTTTTCCCGTCTTCCCCCAGATAAACATTGTCTGGTAAATTCTGCTCAGATCCTACCTTACGTAGAGGTTATCATGAATCTTCTAGAGCAGACCAGCCCGTACCCTCCTTCTAGTGAGAACTAGCTAGCTTTTATTTTCAGTTGCAAAGCAGTGTTTCATAGTGTTTTTAGACAACCGTGGGTTACTAGTGCTGTTGTTCAGTTTTGCATGAGATTCCATTAACTGTCAACTTCATTTGCCTGTGAAAATGTTCCAGGAGACCAAAACAATTTATGATAAATTTTCTTTTATAAGCCCAGTAAATGATGGAAACTCAGCTGCCAGCCTACAAGGGGAAAGAGTTTTAACCGTTTAGCTCTGGTTCTAACGTGTTATAGGAAACACTGAAGAATCAGCAGAAGCTTTATTTAGCCCAACAGGAAAAAACATGAATATTTGGACTTCTTGTCAGATTTAATTTTAGTTTCCTAACACGTGGACAACTTTGCTTCATTTCTCAACTCTCAGCAAAGAGACCAGCAGTTACCTTAGTCAAAAGTTGTTTTTGTGCAGGGTTATTTTGATGGTCCTGGTGAAACCATTAAAAATAGTCTCGGTTTCAGAAATGGGAAAGGAAAAGGGCCTTATCAAACTTAGAAAACAGTTGCATTACTAAATCAGAATTTCAGTGCAGTGTTGGAGCTTTGGAAATTCTAGATAAAAGTTCTGCTTGAAATAGAAAAGGCAAGCAAAGAACAGCCCCACATGAACAATAAACATATACTCTTCCTGAAGTTAAGGAAAAAATAATATCAGTTAAGCACACGTTTTTATTAAAGGTTCCTATTTAAAATGTCCATGAATTTAAGAGATCTTTTTATATTACTGGCATCTCTATTGGGCCGTCACTAATACAGTTGAAATCCACTTGCTGACTTAGTTTATACTTCCCTGACTCCTGAGCCGTCTATTCTCCCAACTGACGTAGGTAAGTCACAAATAGGCAATTTAACAGAAATGAAGTAAAAAGTTTTATCTCAAGAAAAATGAAAACTGACATTCACACACCAACTTATACACAAACGTTTCTAACAGCTCTCTCCACAAATACCCTGGAACAGCTGAGTGTATAAACAAACTGCAGTAAACAGAATACTCAGCAATGAAAAGGAACAAAATACTGCTGCTGCAACATCATGGAGGAATCTGTCATTATGCTGAACGAAAGTTGTTCATCTCAAAAGATGTTGACTAGGACTCCATTTACAGGACTTGCTCCCGTGAAAACTGTGGTGATAGAAAGCATATGAATGGTTGTCAGGAGTTAGGGGTGGGGGGTTTGTTGCAAAGTGGCAGCATGAGAAGTTTTTGTGATGATAAAAGAGTCCTCTCTTCTGACCGTGGTGGTGGTGGTGGTTCCATAAATCTGTACACAGATTAACATTCACAAATCTCTATAACAAAAGACTCAATTTTACTCTGATGATTTAAAAAATACAATTTATTATAAACAAAAGCCGTGAACAAGGTTTTTTATTTAAAAAATGACTTCCCTACCTTTCCTTCTTCTGGAATCCCTTAGGAAGAATTTTACTTTTGGAAGCTGACAAAAAATTCTTTTTTCCTTTCAATAGCTTGGGCCCCTCCCAGCTAGAACTGGCTTATTCTTCTTCAGGTCAAATCTGGTGGTGGTGGTGGTGATGATGCGGTCATCAAGTGTTCAGTCTGTGCCCCTCACTGTTCTGAGTCCTCTATACCAATCTCTACGTTACGTATTTATCGCAACCCTGAGAAGTTGGTCTTACTAGAATCTCCATGATACTGTGGAGAACACTGAAGCGTGGAAATGTTCAATAGCTTCCCCAAGATCACTCAGCTTATAAGTGGCTGACTTCGTATTCAGACTGAGGCGTGCTGACAGTAGCACCAGTGCCCTCAGCCGCCATACTGTACTACTGCTTTCTAAATTCTGCTGAATAAACCTTATGAATACAGAATCTCTATTAAGCCACTTGGTTTGACTTCACAGTTCCAAACTTTTGTCAAGGCCAGACACACATCCATCAACTGTTTCCTTTCCCCCTTTAGCCCCACTTCCTATTCCTTCTTTTTCTGAAGGTGTATTAGCAGAGCTCAACCATTTAAAAAGTTTGTAGTTAACTATCTGAGGAGAGTGTCTAGACCTAAAAAAGAGACCATCTGCTGTCTTCCTATTGCTAATGTAGGTTAGGTCGTCAAACACCTGGTCCCAGAAACACAGACATATTGCTTTTTGTGTCATTTTTTTTGTGAGGAAACATTATGTATCATTGTGAGAGGTTCATGTGAATGGAACTTGTTCTAAGCTGGCAGAATTAACTAATATTTTCTCCTAATCATTTGGATAAACACAAGACAACTCACTTTTGGATCTGTTCAAATTCCATCAGCCTATTATTACCACTGTGTATTTAACTGAAGTAGAATGTTTAATATCTAAAGAGACTTACTTCACTGAGCATGATCTCCTCCACTTCCATCCATGTTGATGCAAATGTTGGGTAATCATCCTTTCTGATGGCTGAGTAATATTCCATTGTGTACATGGACCACATCTTCTTTATCCATTCGTCTGTTGAAGGGCATCTCGGCTCCTTCCACAGTTTAGCTATTGTGGACAGTGCTCTGGGAAACAAACTGAGGGTTTTAGAGGGGAGGGGGTGAGGCTTGGATTAGCCAGGTGATGGGTAGTAAGGAGGGCACGTATTGCAATGAGCACTGGGTGTTGTACACAAACAATGAATCATGGAACACTGGTGACTAACACAACATAATAAAAAAATATTTAAATAAATAAAGAGAAAACACTGCATCATAGAAAAAGTATCATTTATTTTACATCTTAAAATTTCCTCCCCCGATTTTTTTTATTGATACTTTAATCATTTTCATTTTATCATTATTCAACTGGTCAAACACAGCTACTCTCGCCTTTGCCTTGCACTCCGAAAATAATGAAAAAGAGTACAAAGGGTAAAATCATTACCAAGAATAAATCTGTCATGTAGTCCCAAAGAGAAAAAAATTTATGGCTGTACATTTCCACCACAATGACGTATAGCTCGTGCCTCAGTGTGGGTCCAAAAAACTGGAGCAAAGCAACTCATCTGAAATAATATAGAGAGGCTCAAGAAATGATAGGAATTTGAGCTTCAGGATGTGGTAGTAAACCATGGAGGCAGGAAGAAAGAAAAGGAACAAACGTCACAAAAACGAACAATAGGAAAAGGCAGGAGGGCAGGTAGTAGCAGCTGAATGACAAATTGGCAGAGCCCAACAGGGACACCTCAGAACAGGCTCTAGAATTGGAGGCTCTATTGGGTGTAAATGGAGAAATAACACAGTGACTCTAACCCATTTGATCAATTTGGGTCACTATATGTATAGTTTATTAGTATCAAGTAAGATCCCATGGCAAGTCCTGAGATGTTTGGCTGCCTCATGCATGCTGGGTTGAGAAGGGTGGGAGACACTCAGTGTTTCTACGAGCCCTGAAGAAACAGACAGTTGAGGCATATTTGGGGAAAAGTGCATGATGTCACTCCCCTGCCTGCAACTTTCCAGTAACTTCTCATCACACTTAGAATAAGACCCAAATGTAACAGGTCAGTCTAGCTGGCTGAGATCAGAAATGAGATAGTCTATTGTATAAAGACACTTCTAGAAAGGCAAGAAAGAGAATGTGGAAATAATTGCCTTTGACAAGCCTACTTCTAACTGATTTCCAGCCCAGCAATGTGGTATTATAGAATAGTTCAAATGACAGTGCTTACTGTATCAAAACTAAAATATTAAAACGATTAGCCCACTATTTGATTTGATGTTTATTCATCAGGATTATCAAAGAGGAATGAAAAATGTTCAAGTAAATGCTTCTAACAGCTTCCAGATTTTTGTCATTCTATCAGAAATGTATTCCTGCCAACAAAGTAATCCATTTTCATTTCTTTTTTTAATTTAGCTTTTTGAATTTATACATATTTTTTCACAGCGTATTGACAAGGAATGTTGGCAGAAGAAAGAATCCAGTTCCTGCTTATTTATTTCTTCGTTCTGTAGAATGTGAGAGAGTGCTTCTCTCTATTCCTTAAAGCATGAGGTACAGGAAGAGAATCTCTGCCCCCTGGGCCCTTTCCTATAGCCTTTGAGTGTTGAAACCCGCGTTGCAGGAGGGGATTATTTTCTCATGCTGAGTTTCACAAACACCACGGAACTCCTCTATTTCCTCCTGGACCCACATCAAACCCTAGCCGAAGCCTTTTCCATGCCGTAAACATTTGCCGGGCGGCATTTGCATGCCACCCATGACCCGAACGGCTGTCTGCTCCTCACAGAAGCAGAGGCGGGAAGAGAGGTTCACGTGTGTGATTCATAGAGGGCCACAGAATAGTCTCAACTCCTCTGAGGCTTTTTTTCCTTCTCAAATCTACCCTAACTCCATAGACTTTATATTCTGTCATGAGCCAACAGAAATAAATGCATGACATGATGAAGGCTGAATCGAAAAGGAAGCCTCCCACACTTGTTCACGATTGGTGGGAGAATAAACTGGTATATCCTTTCTTGAGGGCAATTTTGTAATATACACCCAAAGCCCTTAAAAATAGCATATATTAGCCAGAGAGTCTCACTTCCAGGAATATATCCAGAGGAGATCATCAGACAGTTGAAAAGATGGATCTTTCAGGACATTCATTCTAAGGTCATTTATAATAACAAAATAGAAATAGTCAACTGAATTCCCAACAATAAAACTTCTTAAATAAATGGCACTCCTGGAAAGGATAGTGTGTAGCCAAGTAAACGCTTGACGCAGATCTATTTATCTTGACATTGTAAAGATGCCCATAATACGCCATCAAATTTTTAAAATTATTAAATAGTCTGTTGCCATTAGAGATTTTATTTATTTTTTTTTAAGGTGCAGGCATTACATTTATTTATTTATTTATTTGCACCTGTTTCCTTCACTTCTTTTTTTTTTAATAATAATTTTTTATTATATTTTGTTAGTCACCTGTATGGCCATTAGAGATTTTAAATTATATAAAGATAATGTAATTATATAGAAAAAGATTTAAAAGGCTATTTGTAACAAAATTTGTGTGTATGAAAACATGGTTATTATTAGGTACTGGGATTATGAATTTTTATTTTTTCTTAATTTTTATAACAGAAATACATTCTGTGATGAGAAAAGTGGCAGGTATTTCTGTTTGGAAGAAAAATAGCTGGGAAAAAAATAGGAGTGATTGCCTTTTCTGATTGCCAGCGACAGCAGTCCCTTTCCTAGCAGCTGAGACAGAGACAGCTCATCGGGTTCTGCTACTTCCTGTCAATAAGATAGCTCTGGGAAGACTTCGTAATGGTCAGACCACAAGCAACAAGCCCCAAAGGACATGGAGTTGGAAAAAAAATCTGGATTAGCGAATGGCCTCTGAGGGGTTTGGAGTATTTGTGCCTATTCCAAAAGCTCTTGCTTAGAGCTAGAGGTCCTTAGTGTGTGTAGGGTGGTATGGGGGTGACGAGCTTCCTGGGTGAACAAATGGCATCTTAGAGGGCTTCAGAGGGGCCATCAGGCCCTCGGGAGTATGTGCTTTTCCTTACAGAGCCTTAAGCTCCTTCCCCATGGGACTTCACTGCGCTCACGCTACATGTGCACACAGTGCACGCATAGCTTTTCAGTCGTCACCTGTGTATAACACTAAAGGGAGGTGATAATGACATCGTTCCTGTGTCTATGTTAGATACAGGACTATAAAACAGACTGATCATTTTTCTTGCATAAAAGTCCTTTGCACGCATCAAAACAGATTAGTGATTATTTCAAAGCCACTTAATCAAACATAAGGTTAAAATAAGTAGTTTTTTTAGCTATTTTACTTATGTTGATGTATTTTATGCTAACATTGTTTCAGAGATAACTGTAAAACTTTAGGTAGGAAAGTTAGTAATATTCCTATAAAAGCAATTAATTACCTTTCAAAACATTTGAAGAGGCATCCCATAGAGTCTACTTAGTCATGTTATAAGAGTCATATTCAGTCTAGAAATATCAAACTCACTTTTTCTTTTCTGAAGGTAAAGTTCATGAAAAAATGAGTCTGTTCCAAAAAAATTAACTTGACAACTTTTTTTGTCTTCAGAGATATAAAACTTAATGGTCTTAGATACAAGTATTTGTATAGCATTTTATAGTTTAGGATTAAATAATACTTTTCATTCCTCACCACGTATCATAAAACCAATATAGGGTTGAAACACGAAAACACCAATATTTGGCTAAAACAACCAGCAAAATCGTAACCATAACGTTCTGGCAGCATAAGTCAGTGTTTGTGTTAGAAGGATGTTTGAAGGGACACATAATGTAGCCAGAACTACTTTTGGATACAATAATATACTTTATACTCCATTCATAACCTGTCATTTTAACTACTTCTAAACCCGAAAAGAAGCCAGCCTGTTTTATAACCTCAGTCTCAAGTGTGAGTATTTGGGACGAGGGGGCAAGAGTAGGGACATGGCTCGTCCTATAATTGAGATTATTTCTATATCATCTAGAAGACAGAGTAACACCTCCCATTACAGGAAAGAGATTTGAATGTGACTTTACGTCGGTAATGGGCATTTCAAAATGACATCCACTCTGCCTACAAAAGTAAACAGAACCATGCCTCGGGAAGTGTGACCTAAAGCAAATTGCACAGTGAGGTTTTCACAAGCCCTTCCTCGCACCGGCAGTAACAACAGCCTCTCCCTACCTTTTCCCGGACACACACATACCCACCTGTCACAGAGCGGTAGATGGGGCCTTCTCCCAATCCATCAGTTATGGTTCTGAATAGGAAGAAATAATTAGGTTGTATTGATAATCTTCTCATCAACAGACATTCTTTACAGTAAAGTTTATTTCTACTCAGTATATTCTGTGCTGGAACCATAGAGTCGTTTACTATACCTGTAACTCACTGTGCCGTCCCTATCTGTAATGAGATTTCAGGGTGGCTCGCAGACAACTGGGTGTATTAAGTTGTGTGAAATCATGTCCCTGGAACCAAGAAACCGGACAGAAGACCAGCTTTCAGTTTCAAGTCCCCAGATCTTCTCTCTCAGTTTTGTTGTTGCTGCTGCTGCTGCTGTTTTTTTAACAAAGCACTTCACATTATTCCAGCATCAGGTTTTTCTTGGAGTTCAGTAAGTATCTGGTTCAAAGTAAATTAATTCTCAAGCACTCAGGGTCAGCTCTGGACGGGGAAGCCAGCTGCATCGGCTCCAGCTTCTGTCTGTCTTGAGGAATGACAGAGAAGCCCCTTGTTGTGTGGTTCATCTTCGGCCCAGAGCAGAGGGAAGATGATCCGGACCCGCAGGTCTTCCCAAGCACCTGCGGTCACAGGGTGTGCGAGGCCACCGGTGCCAGACCTCTCACCATTGCCAGGAGCAAATCTGTTGGTAAGACTTGGGGCCCTGTGGAATTCGGTGTGGCCACCCTGGGCAGCAAATATCACTGGGACTGGGCCCAGAACCTTACACGGATGCTCTTCCGAGACTGACAAGAGGACTTATGTCACACGGATAGAAGAAGAAACATCAGAGGTCTCCATATCACTTTGCCATTTTACAAACCTCAAAATTTCACCAGCCTTGCCTAGTCGTTTATGGAAATTTGGGAGAAAAGATAACATTCACAAAATATTACTCAAAAAAATGCTTTTTAAAAAGCACCTGGGTGGCTCTGTCGGTTAAGCGTCCGACTCGTGATTTCTGCTCAGGTCGTGATCTCAGGGTCATGAGATGGAGCCCAGCCTCTGGCTCTGTGCTCAGTGGGTATCCTGCTGGAGTTTCTCTCGCTCTGTCCCTCCCCCTGCTCTCTCTCACTCTGTCTCTAAAATAAATAAATACATCTTTTTAAAAAAAATTTTTTTAAATATCTGCTCATGTATTTGCCCTTGCTGAAAATCCTGCGTGAGTTTCCCAGCACACTGAACTGCTTACTTTGGCCAAGCTCATTCCTGCGCTGGGTTGTGGCCTTTGCTGTGGGTCCCTGTGCTTTGAGCGTTTACAGGCCACCCTTCCGTAGGCATTGCTCCTGAGTCAATCAAGTTTGCTTAAATGTCTCCTCTTCACAAAGTCCTTCCATGACTACCTGATCTAAAATTACCCGGAAAGTCATCCCCTCTTACTTTGCTTCTCACAAGCTTAAACATCGTTCATTGCATTTATTCAGTCTAGTTTTTTTTTTTTTTTCCACACTAAAATGTCAGCTCCATGACGGCAGATTCTTTGCCTCTCTTGCTCATGTCTATATCGTCAGTGCCGGGAACATAATCAGCTTTACTCCACAAATCTGTGCTGAATGAATGATGCCCGTAGTTAGGTACATGGGTATGTTACTTGGCTCTATTCAGAAAATATAAAATGGTTGTTCTTTGTTCTCTCAGACTTTGTGGACAAATGCCAGTATTTCTGATATTGGCTGAATGGTGAACACTTCAGTGAGTTATCTAGGGCTTAGGTTTCCAAAGTACTTTCACCACCAAGAGGAGATCAGAATCTGTTCAGTTTGAAAGTAACCATGGTTTGGTTTTACTACTGGAAGAATAATTAATTGGAAGTTTCAAGTGAATATTCTAATTGAATAGAAATCTTTTCAATTTCTTACTGATGAAAATCATTCTAGTCTACTTCATATTTGAAAGATTAATGATTTGGGAACCTAAAGCTGTGGGCTCTGATCTGGTTCCGGGTGAACTTAAGCAATGCATCAAAACGCTGCATGTCTCCTCTCGTCGATAAACTAGGAGATGGAACTAAATGATCTCTCAGATATCGCTGGAGTATGCGGAACTCAGTAGAGAATTTCCTCATTCTCGGACAAGGCAGGGTATGGCTAGGACTTTAGAGGCACTCATATGAATATTCATCGTTGTGGTCTAATTCTAGAAATTGGGCTGAACATAATGCCAATGATAGGAAATAACTCATAGGACTCTTTTACTTTGCCTTAGCGAAGCTCTAATAGTTATCTTTAATTTTATGTCTCTCTCTCTACAAAATTCCATTAATTGCTATCATTCTAATAATATGATCTAAATCAGTGGTTCTCATTTGGAAGCTATTTTGGCCCCCAAGGGGCATTTGGCAATACCTGGGGACATTTTTTTTTTTAATGTTTTATTTGAGAGAGAAAGAAAGAGAGTACAAGCGTGATGGGGAGGGGAAGAGGGAGAGAAAGAATTGATGGGGAGGGGCAGAGGGAGAGGGAGAGAGAAAATCTTAAGCAGATTCCCTGCTGAGTGGGGAGCCCAACATGGGGTTCATTCTCACAACCCTGAAATCACGACCTGAGCTGAAATCAACAGTCTGCTCCTTAACTGACTGAGCCACCCCGGCACTCCACCTGGGGACATTTTTGATTGTCACAAATTGGGGAGGTGAATGGCATCTAGTTGGTGGGGGCCAGGGATCCTGTTAAGCATCGTACAGTGCATAGCACAGCCTACCACCACAGCACATTATCCAGCCCCAAATGTCAAGAGTACCGTGGTAGAGAAACTGAACTGAATAAAAACACTGTGATATTTGTATTCTTCTCATTTGTACTTTTCCTATATGTAGAGGGTCAAATAAAATTTCCAGTACCTAAGGTATCCATTTAAATGAAACTAAAAAATAATGTGGAATTAAATAATCAAGGAGGACCAAAAAGCAAGCAAACAAAAGGAAAAAACTGTCATATGTGGACACCCTCTTTCAAGCTGTTGGAACATGCATTGGATAGCTATTGTACAATGATACAGATAAAATTCTGCTGCTTTCCCTGCTGGCCTCTTAGTTCTCTCTCTAAAATGTCCCTTAACCATGTCTGCGTTATAGCCTGAAAACTAGCCTAAATTTGCTCCTGGCATCCGTGGTTAGTAAATACATAGTAAAGAGTACAAACACTTGAGTTGTGAAAACCAACGACCTTTCAACACACGACTCCAGTGGACACAGTTGAAGGACTAATTTTTATCGCTAATTTTTAAAATCATTTCCTGTATATCATCAGCTGTGTTACCAGGAATAAATGAAACGGTCACAGCCCAGGCTGCACGTGCCCATCTCCGCTGGGCTGAGCCCGAGTCTTCTCAGCATTTCTTTCCCAACCAATCTGTTTGCAGGCATTCATTTCCTCAAACTTCCTCATGCTTGTCCCCTGTTCTTGTGACATAAATTTGTCTTTGTCAGTCTCAGCTGAAATATGCAAACCTCTTGCTGATGTCATCTGGGAAATAGATGACCTTGCGCTAAATATATATACTGCATGGCTTTGCAAACTGTCAATCTTCAGATTTAGGACTTAGTTTTGGCATGTTGGGCTCGTCAGTTTCACAATTTAAAAAGGAAGTGTTTCCAGGACAGCAACCCTGCCTTCTGATGAGCACATGATATTTTTTCCATTTTAGCGAAGATTTGACTTCATTTTATACGTTTGAAAATTCACAAGTAACAAAGCACGAAAATCTGCCACTGTTTTGTATCCTTTCAGAGCAGATTTTCGCTTGTCTCTATTCTAAGCATAGATCTTTTTTTAAGTCGGTCCAGGTAGATAGATGATAGCTTGATTGTCTTCAGGAGAATTCAAATTTATGTGAAAACATAGGCAAAATGCGTAAGTCAAAACAGAACACATTTGCTCATCATGTAGGAATGCTTTCTAAAGTTGGAATGAATGTCATATTTTTTTCTTTGTATTTTTGCCTTAATTTTTTTCTTACTGTTTTCTACCTTAGTTCTACCTAAACTTTCTAAGCTCTTAAATTTTTTTTTTTTTACTTCAGGTAACATGGCAATATAAGCTCTCCAGAATGTCACAGATGTTGTCCTATTTGGTGTTAAAATGTAATGATGATGGTCAAAACTGAACCCTGTTAATTTAAAAAGCAAACTTTACTGATAGAATGAAGATTGAAGAAATAGATTGAGCATATTAGAATTGACTGACAACCAAGAATTGGTTGTGCTAACAACACTGAGGTGGGTACATGTATTTAAAAAAGGCCATTGAGCCAACTTGATATTAATATATAAAATACGTTAGAGGTTAAAAGAAGTTAGGATATCCTGGTTTACTCCCTTGGAAATTTTTTTTAATCAAGGAATTCCTACTGGGTGTCTATGTTAGGCTAAACAGTATGCTGATCCCTGCGGATAGAGGAAGGAATCAGGCATTTCTGAAACTTCTGAGCCTCTCAGGGTAGATATTCAGCATGAAGCTGCCTTAGGACTAAAGGTGATAAGACAGAAGCATGGACTGAGTTCATTGTGATCAAAGAAGCAGTCAGGTCTTCTCCCGGGCAGTCAAATGCTAGAGAAGTATGACTAGGAAGTAATATGGACATATATAGAAAGTCATTTCATGTATAAAAAAATTAAAAGTATATAATATATACATATTAATTATAGATATGAAACATGTTCTTAAGCCTATGCACAGAGTTCTGAGGTTTAGTGGGTCATTTTTATCCTTGTAAAGGTGCCTGCAACTTTTAAGTTTTAATTACCAGTGAGAAAGCAAGCCACTCATATTCCCTTTAATCATTTCTTTGTCCTTAAAATAATCCTTTCTTACATATACTCTAAGGTGGAGAGGAAATAGAACTAACTTTTTGAGAGGCACTGTGCTCTGAGCTTTATACATTTTTGCCAAGTCCTTCAATTCTTTCTTCAGTTTTGTGATTTAAAAAAAATACTTATAGAAATTAGGAAACTGAGGGATGGAAGGGTTACATAATATATGCAAGAAAGAGGAGTCTGATGGACTCTGAAGGCTACTATTATATATCATATATATATGATATATATGTGTCAGATTTATAATATCAAACTTAAAATAAGGATTTAAAATAAAGATTAGTTTTCCTAAGACGAAAACTTCATTAACGATAATTTTTAAGGATTCAGAAACTAATTTTCTGTGTATGTCATTATAAGTCACATTTAGTTCGAGCTCTTTTTATGAGCTCTGTGCGTATGATCTTCACTTGTCATAAGTCCATAGGTACAAACAACCTATCCTATAATTTATTTAATATTTTTAGTTAATGTTGACTTGGAGTTTAACATAAATAAATTTATTTTGAAAGAAATCTTGATAAATATGGATTCCTTGCCATAGTTACAAAATAAAAGTAGCAGTCAAATACATTACTTTTTTTTTTCCTGAATATCCTTTCCTGTGCTACCTAAAGCCATATCAGATTCCGCTACCGGAGCTATGCCTGCAACATTTGCATGCTAGAATTCTGGAAGCAAGTTCCTCTCAACATGGGTAATCAAATCAGCTCTTAGCACCGCGCCTCTGCTGTTTATTCTTACTATGTTCTCTACAAATAGGCTTTTTTTTTTTAGACTATAAAACAGACGATTTCTCAGGACAGATAATTTGGATATAACTTTACATGTGTCATGGCAACTTTATTTATTTGATTTATTTAGGGTCCTGGTAAATAAATCAAAATATAAATCCACGAAGGCATCCACTAAGAATCGGCCCTGAGGTAGGTTGTAAAGCTAGCAACTTGTCTTTGTGAGTCCCCCACACCAAGTACCTGTTTGCTTTTATCACCCTGATTCTCAACTCAGGCTATGTTTTCCCTTTACATGTGTGCTCCCTGCTCTCTTGATCTCCTAGGGATCTGTTTTGCTTTTCGTAGCCTTCAGGAAAGAATGTGAAACTCATTCACACTAAGCTGAGAAGAGTGTAAAGGTTTGTGTCTCCCAGGGATTACTGCCTTCACAGGAAGGAGGAAAGTCAGTGGTTAAAAATCAAGTGGGGGGGGCGGTAATCAGAAGGGGGAATGAAACATGAGAAACTATGGACTATGAGAAGCAAACTGAAGACTTCAGAGGGGAGGGGGTGGGGGAATGGGATAGACTGGTGATGGGTAGTAAGGAGGGCACGTATTGCACTGGGTGTTATACGCAACTAATGAAGCATCGAACTTTGCATTGGAATCCGGGGATGTACTGTATGGTGACTAACATAATATAATAATAAAATATAAAAAAAAAAAATCAAGTGCAGTAAGCTTGGGTCTGAGTCCTGCCCCTCGGCAACCACCCTCCACACCATCAGCCCCAGACACTTGACAGCTACGCGATACTGAGCAAGGTCAATCACTTCTCTAATCTTCTTTCCTTCTTGACGAAGAAGGAATGATATTTCCTTCCTCATAGATTTGTTATGAGACCTTAATGAGGTAATGTAAAGTGCTTAACATAGTGCCTGGCTCCAAGTGTGAACTTTAGAAACAATAACTGATATTATTATGCTACCGTTTCCACCCAAGAGGAAACTTCGGCCCTACGCCTCAGTAAAATTCAGAACATTCTGTAAACTACAGGCGGAGCCTCATAGCATTATGTTGTTTAGCAAGTGTTTGTTTACAACCAGCTTTGTAATTTGTCAAGATATTACTTTATTTCCTGAAAAAAGTGACACGATTAACAGAAATGACTCAACCAAGTTGCAGGAGCACTAATCAGAAGAGAAGCACTTTGAATCTGTTTTACTCAAGCAGCGGAGTCCTGAAACAAGTTTAAAAACAAAAAGTCATTCTTCCCCCACCTCAAACCATCTCTGCCCAACATTGGTCTTCAAGTTTGGCTGTAGAAAAATGCCTTGCTTTCTGCTTTCTCTTCTGCTTTCCTATAAGGGCTGAGAGCACCGTTCCAATTATTTCTTATGGTACATGTAGTTAAAAAGGTTATTGTGACGGATGTGGCTGAGCTAAAGCTTTGCTCCTACTCTGCTTCAGTTCAGTTCTGGGAGTACAACCCTGAGGATCTGGGAAATTTGCAAGAGGTTAGCTTTGTTCTTGAAGAGGAATGGAGAAAAAGGTTGTGATCTGTGTGTGACGTGCATTATTTCCTGAATGAGAAGGTGTTTATTCAGATTCCTTCCAGGAGGTTCTGTTCCAGGGTTATCAACTGAGAAAATCATCTCGAACGGTTGTTGCTCTTGTTTGGAGGGATTTCCCCTCCCCCTCCCCTTCCCCTGGGTGAACTCTTTTGAAAGCACCTGCTGGGTGACATGGGAGAGAAGGTCATGAGAAAGTCAACAATGTGACAGCCATTTCCCGAGCCATCCTGATCTTATCCTAGAAGATGGATCACATTCTCCAGCTGAACTTGTTATAAATAGCAGTTAGCAGGAGCTGATAGGACTAAGAAGACATATCAGACTTAGCATAGGATTGGCAGTTTGGATCTGTCCCATGGGCTCTGTCCAAAAGCTGGTTCCTATCTTGGACATGAGTGGATTCAAATACTATCGCACCCCCTCACCCCCATCTCTAGACTATCTTTTGCTTCCTCAACCAGCCAAGATTCTTTTAAGCTCAATTTTTTTTAATGTTATATTAGTCACCATACAGTACATCCCTGGTTTTTGATGTAAAGTTCCATGATTCATTATTTGCGTATAACACCTAGTACTCCTTGCAATACGTGCCCTCCTTAATACCCATCACCGGGCTAAGCCATCCCTCCACCTCTCTCCCCTCTAAAACCCTTAGTTTGTTTCCTGGGGTCCATAGTCTCTCATGGTTTGTCTCCCCCTCTGATTCCTCCCCCTTCATTTTTCCCTTCCTTCTCCTAATGTCCTCCACATATGAGTGAAACCATATGATAATTGTCTTTCTCTGCTTGACTTACTTCACTTAGCGTAATCTCCTCCAGTTCCATCCATGTCGATGCAAGTTGTGGGTAATCATCCTTTCTGATGGCTGAGTAATAGTCCATTGTATATATGGACCACATCTTCTTTATCCATTCATCTGTTGAAGGGCATCTCAGCTCCTTTCACAGTTTGGTTATTGTGGACATTGCTGCTATGACATTGGGGTGCATGTGCCCCTTCTTTTCACTACCTCTGTAACTTTGGAGTAAATACTTTCTATAGTTTGTATTGCAGAAAACAATAGATCAAATAGGTTTTATATTAATACAGTTTTTCAAATTATACTCAACCTTATTCGACATAGCCCCCATGTAGTGTGCAGCCTTTGTTGACTGACCCCACCTATTTGAGATTCACTGGCTCAGATGTTTTAGACTGGCCTCAGGGATATGATTCTTTCATTCTATAGAAGAGCAGAAGGCCAAGTTTGTTTAAGAGAATGGTTTCCATTCCAGGTTCATCATAAAAGGATCTGAATACTCAGGATGAAAAGTAAACCCATCTGCAGTTTTTTTATGGTCATCCTAACATTTCCTGTCAATGCAGAGAACTACCAGCCATCACAAATGTGTGAATCAGCATAGACCAAAAGTTTCCATCTGAAAAATCCACCAGGTATTAGTTTCCAGAAAATGTTAAGAGATTGTTTTTAAGATAGTATTTGATAATGTAGACACGATTATTTCTTCCTTCAGTTTTGGGCCTGAAGAACATCTCTAATGTTTAGCTAATAGAAGTATTAGAATTTTGCAGAAATTGGAGAAGGTGTGGCTAAATCTCATTTGACAAGAATTTTTGAACACATACCATGTGCTATGTTTTGTTCAGAAAAGCAAAATATCTTGCTTCCTTCGAGATTCATCTCAGTGGAGAACTTCTTAACTAAGGAAAATAAAGACTGAGAAGAATCCTGATGTCCTTGCTGATAATACTTTTAAAAGTGTAATCATTGCTGTGTGGTTATAAGAATCTTTTATTTTATTGGAAATAGATATAAATTTACTGGAATGAGCTTCATTTATATTAAAATCCTATTAGAGCTTTAGTACCTGGGAAATATCTCTGAGACTTGGTTTCATCATCTAAAAATAGATGAACTCTGAGCTTCCTTCTAGCTCTATTACTTTAGAGCCTTTATTATGTATTTCTAAAATTTATAGACCAAAGTGGATTATTTGACCAGAAAATACCTGTTATTCCTCTAAAAGCTACACATGCATACATATTGTGACATGTTATAGTCAGGGAAGTCCTAGTTGTGAAGTCTTGTTCTTATTCCTGTCATAGGGCTGCTGAGGTACGTCAGTGCAGTTGTCACTGACATGCAGATGTGGAGCCCCCACCACGTACGTGGCATTTCAGTAGAGGCAGGTTCAGGTTACGGCAGTGAGGAGGGCAAAGGCGTGCCTGGGTCTGAGACCTTCCAACACTGCTGCCCTTTCTTAGAAGAGCGGGGTTCGCCCCCAGCCCTGCCAGTGCAGGATGGTGAGGGAGACCCCACCCTGTGACCTTATCAGCTGCCTTCAACCTGGGAGAATGGTTATTCCCAGTCCCATTGTTCCGCACTTCCTGCTCCTACTGGCTCGCTCTGACTCACCAAACATGAAATCATAGCTAAGGAAGCTTCAAAGGGACCATGGAAAGCCCTAGACACACACAGTTTAAATGATAAAACGGTGTCGACCACTAGCCTGTAAACAAGATCATGTGTTCATCACGACAGCTGCCCTGTGTAAAGACCTACCCTCCAAATAAAGCTGGGATTCCTTAGGCTGCTTCCTAAAGCCTTCCCGACCTAGACGCACCCGCTTGTGCCATCTGCACAAGCACGATGCTCCAACAGCCCCGCGTTCCTTACAGTTCTCTGTATGCGAGAAGCTTGTTTCTAACTTTCCCTTTGAAATTGCACTATTATATGCCTCGCATGCCTTCTTCTTCTCCACCTTCTGCCTGACAAGCCTTCTCCTCCCATGAGACCAGCTGAAATGCCACGTGCTCTGTGAAGCTTTTCTGATAACCCTGGATGATAGTCATGCCGTCTCTCCTACTAGCTGTCCACACTTCCACCCTAACCTCTGTGGTAATTCTTGGTTGACACGTTTCTCTCTGCTACCAGATTTCAGGCTCCTTAAGGGATTGCCTTTTGTTTTATTTATCTCTGGATCTCTGAGGCTCAAAGTTTGTCAAGTCATGGCTCCTGCCTCAAAGCAGAGACCTCTTTAGTAAGAGTGTGTGTACTGGAGTGAAGGATGGGGTAGTGGACTTGAGCAGCCACTTCGAGCCCCACTGGAGAGGTTTAGGGAGCCCCCGTCTGCATACAATTAGTGAGAGATGCCAAGAAGCAGATCCCATTTCGTCGCTCTTCCCATTAATGGTGCTCATAAAAATTAAATAATATAGAAGGAGTGGAACTTAATACTTTCACACTATGTATTTTGTTTCTCTGATACATGTGGGAGGAGGAATTGGGGTGGCAGAATCATCAGATAAGCTGAGGGGTCTCCCAGGCCCATTTGAGAGGGCACAGGTGTTTAATCTTCCAATAGGCCACGACTGCAGTTATAAATTAAAACACAAAGCAAAACAAAAGCCTAGGTCTTCCTCATTCACTTAGTCTAGCTCCAGAGTCAGACAAGAATGTATGGGCAAAAAATTAGAATAATTCCTGTCTAATGATCCACAGGTACCTTTTCAGACTTGGCAGAACTTCAGTGGAAAAGGTGAGGAGGAAGGGAAGGTATAGTATTTAAAGTAATGAATACTGGTTGCTGTAACAAGCACCCCCTAAATCTCAACGGCATAACATAGATTGCTGTTTCCTCTCACATCAAGGAGGGAGAAGTGGGGAGCTCTGCTCCAGGTGAATGTCAGCTAGCAGCACGTGACTGTTGAGAGGAAAGGTTTTAGACAACAGGCCTGGAAATGTTGCCTATAGGTTTCCTCACATTCCTTTGCCCATGAAGCAATACAAAGGCCCCCTCCATCAGCAATGGGGAGGGGGGATGGTTTAGCTATTTATAAAAAGAGGAGAACCCAGAATTCTCTCACAGAGGAAAGTACAAAGTCAGGGAGAACAAGGGAAGGGGAAAACCAAAAATCAAAGTAAATGGTGAAGTTGGCAAACCACTCAGGGAGAAGGTTGCCCTCTCTGTATCTCTTACACAAAGTACCCTTTACCTTAGACGATCACCCAGCTGAAGACTGGAATCTGTATAAACATGCAGCGTATAGATAGAGGTGTTCTGTTTCAGATGTGTGTGGGAATGTGTGTGGTGTGTTGTGTGGGTACGCATATGGCGTAGTTGGGGTCCAGAGTGTGAAAAACGACAGGAAATAGTGAAATGCATGTATTAAAATACACTTACATCAGCCGTACGCTTTTAGCAAACCTTCATTTCTTGTTATATTCAAGTTATTTGGGCCTTGTACTACAAACACTTCCCATACAAGCCTTTTTTCTTTCATGGCCTTTAGTTTTGGACGCACACTATTTCTTCTGTCTCTTCCAGTCAGAAAAAGTAGTGATTAATTCTCACCTGTTTTCACCCATCTCTCCACCTTCTTCCCCTTCTCTTTCAGCCAACTGCTACTATTTTTAAAAGATCTTAGCAACTTGTACTTATTTCTGCCCTAGCCCTTACTGAATGATAATTGTTTCTCTTGTTTACCTTGCTGAACCATGAGTTTCCTGAAGGCCAGCTCTTCTCGCACGCCAGTGCCTCACAGAGCTCCAGGCTTACAAGTTAATGTGACCGTATACATTACAGAGCAGACAGAGAAATTTCTGAGCAGAAGGGTGAAGTACTAATAATTATGTGAGACGGCAGGTGTAAATGCAGGCTATCCCTGGAAAACAGGGACATTGAAGCTCTATAATTAAGTGTGTATGAGAATATAACCTCTCCTCTGGCATCCTTTTTTTGTCTGGCGTTACTTTATCCATCATCTCCGTGACTTAGAGCCATGCCTGTCAGGTTGTCCACACATGATAAGGACTTGTTGAATAGTTGAAGGACTGAGAGAAGACAAAATCTGTGGCAATTCTACAAGCTGCTGGTCTTGCTCAAGGAGAGAGCCTTGTCTAAAGCCCTTTGACCAGTTGTCTTCTCACTTTTCCATCCAGTACGTTCCTTCAACAACTTCATCTAACAATGTTGGTGGACCTCCCACAGCATCTCTCCGTAACTCTGCTAGCACCTGAAGTTTCCCTAATGGTACAACATGACACAAATCCATGATCGTTAAAAATAGGAAACTAACCTTCCGCAGAGACTGAACTATTTTGATTCAGGGGTTTTTCCAGTGATTCATTAACATCACGGTAGATCTGAGCCCTCAGCCCAAGAGCCTTCTTGAAACTGTCCTAGACTTAGACTTGGTTACGTGGCAGGAGGAGTGGGGGGCAGAATGCTTCTCTCTGTCCCACTTTGCTGTCACCCAGAAGCAGCTGCTGCTAGGGAGGAATGACAAGGTGAGGGATGTTTGAGGCCCTTACAATCAGCGGAAGCCGGGGGGTGGTGGAGCTCGGAAGGACTGCGTTGAATTCACTGAGTCATCATCACCCAAAAGGATTGAACATCAGAAGTGAGAGATTGTGCATTTGGGGAACAGGTGATGATGAGGGTGAAGGGACACAATTTTAGAATCTTTTGGAAGCATCATGGAGGAATTTGGGGAAGCAGCTCTGGAATCGTAGCTGGGACTCGTTCTGAAGTCAAGGTCAGTAAGATCCCAGAAGCCCAGGCTATGGGCCCCAGCAGGAAACCCCTCCTGAGAAGCACACGTCCTCCTCTTTCTGGGCAGCTCGTGAGGCGGAAGCGCGATCCTCCGTGCCCTAATTAGCGCTCCTGGTTTGACGAGGGTGGCTCCCGCTCGGAGGTTTCCTTTCTGTGTTGTTTTACAGGAGATTTCACGGGAAAGGACCACAAATTCAGTTCCTCTCAATTTTGTTGAAGAATGTCAGCAAATTACAATTGTTCGGAATCAAAATTTCATAAGCTTGGCTGTAGAATATTTATGATGCAAAAACAATTGCAGCGGGCTTTGCTGTACCGCTTTATTGACACAGCCTTCCTGTCCCCACATCTTGCTTCCTCTCAGGAAAGTGGGACGTGTTGGATGATTTCCCAGCTTCTATTTGGAGAGGAAGTCTACAGGTTTTCCACCATCCAGCCCCCGCCAATCTGCACTCGCTGAGCAACACCTGCAACCAAAGGCTAGGCCCGTTCTCTTTTGTGCATTTGCAGCTATCAAAATAAATGAGCCATCTTGGATGGGAAAATTACATCTTTTTTCAGAGTAACCTCACTCTCCACGTGTGCACAAGGAGGCATACGCCCTGATGTTATGAACACTGCCTGTGACTAGAATTACAATCAGGCATTTTGCATTCAAAACCAATGTCAATAATTGTCTCAAAAGAAAGAGCTTTTAAAAGACCTCATGCCCTGGCAGCTTTTCCCTGGTACTACCCATTTATTTTGCACACAGTAAATTTTTAAACCCATATAATAATGGAAAACAAGGGAACTGCCTGCCTCCTCTGCCCAGATATCTCACTATTACAATATTAATAATTGTTGTTGGGTGTTAGTCCCCTCTCCCACCCACCCACTCACTCGCATCCCAAGCATCTGTCCTAGAAGCCATCGTTCTACAGAGAAACCACAAGTGCTCTGCTCCTCACCCGACTGCCAGTCCTTCCAGACTGTCATGTTGGCTCAGACTCCCTGGGAGCTTATGACAGCTTTACGCTCAGCCTGAGGCTTGATACAGGGATGGACGGTGTACTGTTTGCTCAGATGGATTTTCCTCTATTGGTTATTATTTGTAACTGTGGCTTTAAGAATGGAAATAGTCATTTGAAATTCCTTTGATAGAAAAACAGGAAAACCCCACACATCCTTGGACAAAAAACCTGACTGCCAATGCAAGGAGCCCTGACGGTTCGTGAGCACCCTCACTTGTCTTATGGGCATCCATAGCCGTGTGGGTGATTGTGGCATGAGGAGTCAGTGTGGTGTACAAAGGTCTGTGTACATGAAGATAGAATCCTTGGGGGTACAGAGCCCAGCTCCACTCTGGAATTTGTCCAGTCAACATGGCTGGGTGTATGAGAAACAAGAATGCAATTCTTTTCCAGACTTTCTGACACAAAGGGACCCCAAGCCCAAGTGACCATATCCTGTTTCATCAGTCACTTTCCAGGGATTGATCACTTCCTTTAAAGTGACTGAGTACTAGATCAAAACCTTCAGATAACACCATTCTAGAGGGCCCCTTTCTGATCAGATTGTCTTCACATAAATATTCACCCCTGCATCCATCTCCTCTGAATCCCTCTGAAGTGTTTGGTTTTGCAAAATTCTCTAGTTTCATGCCTTCACTATAGTTTTCAGTTAATTCAGTAACATCCTACTCAGAATATGCCTCATCTTCTCCTTACCTTGATTTTTGCCCTCTGTCTCAAGCTCACCACTTTTCTGATTATCTGAAGCCTATCACTTCTTTAAAGTCCCAACGGAAGTCTTTCTTCAAGAAGGAAGTCCATACTAATTTTCCTCTCCTCAGAATCCCAGGAGTCCTTATTGCCTGCAGGACTTACTTGACAGCGGTCATGTTCTGCCTTCCATTTCCAATCACATGGCTTATCTTGGCACCAGTCAGATTGGAAGTTTCCTTAAGGGTCAACAATTACCTTGGCAACAGTTGGCATTTCCAACGGGTTCTAAGACATGCTAAGTTCTCTGTTAGGTTTTCTTGAGTGCTAGAGCAATGGGAATATCCTTGGCCAGCCAGTAAACTTACCTTCTATATCAGTTCAAACGAATTGTGGCCATTAGGCATGACCTCCTTCAACCTTGTTTCCCTTCTCTCATACCTATGAACATCAATGATCACTCCGTTCTTTTTTTCTGTCTTTAATCATAAGACTATGAAGCATCTCTTGTGCAAAGCTGATCCCTCTACACGTTTTATTAATTCTGGTCCTCCCGCCCTCCTGCCACCGATCATCTGCTCTCCCATGATTCCTTATTTCTCTTTAGTCTCTGAGATTGTCCTCCCTTGACCTCATATCCCGCTTATTCAGTTACTTCACTTCCCACCCCTTTCAGCTTCTCAGAAGATTAATCTGTATTTGCTATTTTCATTTTTTAATCCTTTTGTTCTCAACTCTCTGCCACCTGGTTTCAGCCCTGCCACTCTATCAAACTTGCTTTAAGCCCATTGATTATCTCCTACCTGTACAATACAATCAGCTTTTTTGTCTTGCTACTGTACTGGCATCTGGGCTATCTTGGATATTGTTGATCGCTTTCTTTTTAAAGCTTTCTACTTACTTGGGTTCTTCTTGCTGAACCCCATTGTCTTTTCTCCTATTTCTCCAATATTTTTCTGCTTCAGATCTTTCCTGAGCTCTTCTTCCTTTGAACACCTTAAATGTTTATTTTTCTTTGGATTTTATGCTCAAACAACTTCTCTTTGGTTCCTGGGTAACCAGTTCACTCTGGATATGTGAGATTCTTACTATAGTAATAATGAGCATGACCAATATTTACAGAGCACTTTATACCAGGTATTATTCTAAGCACTTTTACATTTATTAACTCAATCCTCACACTCGTTGTATTTTACAACAAACATTTTATAAATGGAAAAAAAAAATCCCAGAAAGCTTAAATACCTTGCCTATAGTCAAAATGAGTAGACTCAGGATTTTAATCTGCAAAAACCTGGCCCCAGGGCCTGTGCTCAAGTGCCAATTCTGGATTGCATACAGACATTTGGGGCTCCATTTTTCTAGAGCAGCAGTCGGTGGCCCCATCTTCTAGCCATCCCTCAACCTAGGACTCGTGGAATCATTCTTAACTCTTCCTCATGCCTCACCTCTCACAGCATATCAGTTATTGACTCCTGATGATTTCATTTGGTCTATATGTCTTCAGCCCGTGCTCCCTTTTCCCACAGGACTTTCACCACTGCCTGGATATAGGTCATCATTGTATTTGACTAGACTACTCAAACAGCCTCTTAACTGATCTCCTTGCTTCCAGTGCTGTCTTCCTCAAACCCATAATCGCCATGTGGCCATAGAATGTTTTCAGTAAAACACACATCTGACAGTATCAGTTCCCTACTTTAAAACTTTTCAGTAGCTTCTGATTCCCCGTGATTAGAAGTCCACCTTCTGTAGAATGGCATATAACGCACTTAGTCTTGCTGACCCCTTCAACTTCATCTGTGACATAAAATTACTTTTAGTTCCCTGCACGTAGGACTTCTGTCCCTTACTGATACTGTTCCCTTGGCCTATTCTGTCTACCTGGATAACTCCTGTGTTCCTTTACATCTCGTCTACGGCTATGCATCCTGTCCTTGCACTGACTGCCATTGCATTTTTTACAAAATATTAGTAATCTGTGTGTGTATCTGTCTTTTCCACTAGGTTATTAGCTCCTAAACATAAAGACTTTGTCCTGTTTTTCTTTGAATTTCCAATGCCCTATATAGTGACTGATACAACACAGGAACTTTATGTTTGTTTTAATACATAAATTAATGAACAAATGAATGAATGAATATAATAATGAATATAAATCACTGTTTTCCTTTTACCATGAGTTATTTTTCAATAGAGCACACACACACACACAAACTTAAATAAGAGAATGTTCCTGTTTATAGTGCTGGACATTTTATAGCCCTAAGTATTAATTATAACATGTTTATTTTCCTTAAAGCAAGACAAACATTATAGAAAAACACTACTAAATTCCATAGCACTGCCTCTTGCTTTCCTGTCTTCCCTTACCAAAATTTCCATCTATATTTTCCTAATGCAAAATGTAAAATGCCTATTCAGTCACTATATGTGCTCATTAGTAGTGGTATGATTATGTTAGGATTAGCTGCATGTTATAGAGAAACCCAAAATAATAGGGCCTTAAGAACAATAGAATTTTTTTTTTATCTCAAATTCAAGAACTCCTAGGGAGACGGTCCAAGGCTGATAGGCAGTTCCAAGGTCATGTAGAATTCAGGTTCCTCCTATTTTGTTGCTTCTTAATACATTGCTTCATAATCCAAGATGGCTTTTGGAAATTTGGCTATCTTATCTGCATTTCAGGTGGCAGGAAGATACTATGGACTCTGGGAAACAAACTGAGGGCTTCAGAGGGGAAGGGGGTGGGGGAATGGGATAGGCTGGTGATGGGTAGTAAGGAGGGCACGTATTGCATGGTGCACTGGGTGTTATACGCAACTAATGAATCATGGAACTTTACATCAAAAACTAGGGATGTACTGTATGGTGATTAACATAATATAATAAAAAGGAAGAAGGAAGACAAGAAGTGTGTTTGCTCCTCCCTTTTAAAAATACTTCCTGGAAATCCCATAGGACTTGTCCACTTACATCCCTCACTAGCGGTCGGAACAATGACAGATTACAGTTTTTGTTTGTTTGTGGTATTTTCTTAGCTGGTGATAGTGTGAGCAGCAAAAATTGAGATTTTGTTCTTAGGGAGAAGGAGGGGTATATGTTGGTGTAGGCAACCAGTAGTCTCTACTACAGTTTAGTCTAAATATTAAAAAAAATTGGAAATCTCAGAAATATACTGGAGAGCAGCCTAGGATCAGCTGAAAGTTGAACTGGAGGTGATTATTACCTAGGTAGTGAGCCTACAGATAAAACCAAGAGCAAATAGACAGAGTGAAGCTGTACCTATGGCCTCATAGAACTGATAATTGACGGTTATGGATTCACTCCCCTGAGTCAAGAAAATGCACTGTGGTCTCTCTGCCGTTATTTAAGTTCTCTATAACAAACACCAATGAAGCAGATGATATGCACGTTCTGATTTTATTGACTCCTATGTAATGTTGGTATTATAACAAGATTCATTTCCATGGTGCATTGCTTTAGACCGTGCTTCTGAACCTCCACGGTGCATAGAAATTACCTGATACCTTCTGTAGGGCTCACGTGAAGTCAAAGTTCTGCTGTCCTTTGGATTGCAAAGCTTTTGGAGCCTTAGCACGTGTCAATCCATGTGTTAGTTTGGATTTCCAGGGATATGAATGCCAAGTCGAGATAAGCAAGAGATTTTTGGAAAAGCCAGTGGAAGATAGAAAGGAGGGAGGGAGGGAGAGAAAGGGAGAGCCTTCAGACTGCCATGATGGCTTACCTGGATAGGAGAGAGAAAGGGAAGGAAGAGTACTTTGGAGGAGTATCATTCTATAGTTAGACCAGTAGGGAAACCTGAGCCAAAGATGGCTGTCAGAGTCCTGCAGTCCATAGGAATGGGCCTGCACTGATGCTCTTGCCATGCTTTCTCATTGGCTGGGAGCAGCTCATGGAAAGCATGGCTTTCGCACTGACAGGGTGGGGGATCCGGAGGGGCAGCAGCCAGGCCATTAGAAAATTATACTTCATGCAGCAGGAGATCTGAGTGGTGCATTCTAATAGTTGCTACAATTCATATTCTTGCCTTTGTAAGTACAGTACGCTGAATATAATTTAACGTTTATTTGAAGTCCTTGCAGAGTCTGTGAGTGTTTATTACAAATATTAATTTTTCAACATGGATTTACAGTACATGGCCTGGAGTGCCTTCAGTAAATATTTGTTATTGAATGAACAAAATTGAAGATGAAGGAATTATAGCAATAAAGAATGGGTTGGTAAAGGGCCCAAGACACACCACGGAGTTTGCATGGGCAGGGAGGATAAATTATTTCTAACCTGTGGTCTTGGTATTTGCTTTTTTCTCATAAAAGCTGATTGCAGCAAATATTATTCAATTTTAGGTTCCAGTTAGTTGATGTTTGATTGTAATTAGTTTAACAGTTTGAATTCATTTCCTCTAAGGAGACCATGGAAAAAAATATTTTAATGGAAACAAATTAACCATCATGGAATTTGTATAACTCGCCCATATGCATTTTGAACAGGGAATATAATTACATAATAATTTTGACTCAAAATTAAATCATTTGGCATACTTTTGTAGGATGAAATTAGCAAAGTCCAATTTAATTTGTGTAAGGCATCAACATTACTCACTTTTGGAAATAAAAGGCCTTGGGAGATAAAAATTCAATTGAACTATTATATTTTCATTCAGATTCATTTTCAATATGTTACAGTTCATAAAATTACAAGTCAAAAAATGACTATTTCTGAATTTATAAAATGTACAAACCCTGACTGAAAAAGACATTATGTCCTTTTATGAATTTGGGGTTCAAATTTTCTCTAGTTTTTTTTTTTTCTTCTTCTCAGAATCTTAAGCCAAAAGACCTATGTCTTTATTATCATATAAATGGTGATATAACTCATTACTTCTTATCTGAAAGCAAGTGGCAAAACTCAGAAAAAGCTACCATGTATTACAGAGGTAAACATTATACTGATAAAATTTAGGGTGGGCGATTTCTCTGCACACCAAAAGAGAATCAACAGTCTATTGATCATGTCATTTTTATCATCATGACTCTACCGCTACAAGCATCATTCACTGGTTCATTCAATGAATCCTTACTGAGTAGGCTAACGACAAGACACTGTGGCAAGTTCTATTGGGAATTCAAGAATGAATTAGACTACAATATGCCCTCAAAATACTTTGGAACATATAAAGGTGAGAGCATTTGAATAAATTACTCCATGACACTTTCTTTGTAACTCCTTGAAGCAGGCTTATTAAGTAAGTGTAAAGGCAAGTGTATGAAAGTTCTGTGGGGATAAGATCTTTGTTTTGCCTATTATATTTTGAGTTCAAGAGAATGATGGTTTTCTTAACAGGATAGTCAAGCTTCTGAAAGGTGTTACATTTGGCTTTGGAATGGAAAGGTAGTTAGTATTTCAATGAATGAAAATGGCAGAATCGACATCTAAGACTAAGGGAATGACAAGATCAGAGACCCAAAGGAGAAAAAAAACAGCCTATCTTCCAGAAATAATAAGTATTTTGGATGGTTTAGAATGTAGGGAAGTAGTAAATAGAAGGAATAAAAAGATTTGAATCAAATTTAAGAGAGCTTGGAATAACATGCTGAGGAATTTGAACAAAAATCTCATAGGCAATGGGGAAACATTTCAGGTTTTTATAGAGACTGCTTATATTAGTCTTTAGGTAAGTTGATACGGTAGTAGTATGCGGTATTGGGGAGCCTGGGTGGCTCAGTCAGTTAGCATCTGACTCTTCATTTCAGCTCAGGTTATGATCTCAGTGTCATGAGATGGAGCCCTGTGTCAGGCTCCGCTGGGCATGAAGCCTGCTTGAGATTCTTTTTCTCCCTCTCTCTAGTCCTCCCCCCATCCCTCCATCACCTGTGCATGCTCTCTCTCTCTCTCTCTCAAAAAATAAAATAGTATACAGTATTTGTAACATGAGGTAAAAAGTGTGAATTTGGTGCTTTTTAGAAAATAAAGCTTTTCAGTGGCTATTGTGGGAGAGTCAGTGAGCTAACCCACAGGTGACAAGAAAGATTTCTAGGTAGTAGACGGGGAAATAGCTAATTACCAAATATGCAGTGAGCTAGGTCTGCATGTTTTGTTTGTTTCTCAGTAAAACCAGAAGTGGAACTTGAAAAGCAAGAAAGTTGAGGTCCTCCTGGATTGGAAGATGGCATAGCAGACATGGTGGGGGTCAGAGGAACAAGAGAGAATGAAGTCTGTTGTTAATGAAGACAGCATGGACGCGGTTGACCACCTCTCTGTCTTCTCTCTTCTAGTTCTTTTCTCTCTTTTCCTAAATCTACTGACATGCTGGACAGTTCGCCCAGGGGTTAGGAGCGAGAATTTTGGAGTCACTTTTATGTGGATGTGAGTCCCCACTGTGTCAGGTAGTCACTAGCTATCTTATCTTGGGCAAATGACTTTATCTCATTGACCCTCAGTTGCATGATAAGTAATATGCAGGCAGCAAAAATAACCTACCTCATATTGAGACTTAAGTGAGTAAATGCACATAATACACTTACAAGAATGTCTGCTATGCTCTAAGTAACCAATTTATTATCACTATTATTATTATTCCTGGGTAAACCAAGCTTCAATCTCTTGTCACCCATCCCTTCCCGCTGTCAAAATCTTGAAAACAGTCTTATTTTACTCCTCCCCCTCTTGTCATTCGTCAAAATGCAGCTTTATTTCAAAACTTACTGGAATTATTGTTTCAAAGGTAATCAGTAAGCACAAAGTAAGCAGAGGCAGTGACCTCTACCCCACCCACAACCTCTTTGATGGCTGTCTTTCTCCATTAAGCTCCTTCTATCAGAACCCCCCTCTCTTTGATGTACTCTCTAGGATCCACTCTTATCTCCCTGGCTGCCTTTTACCTAACTTCTTTCTGGCTTCTCTTTCGGGTAAGTGAGTGTGTTATTTCCCAAGCTTTGCCGTTGGCTTCTCTTCTTTCTCCACGATCACATCTTTTCCCAAGGCTTAAGCAATCCTTTCTAGCTGATAACCTCCAAAATCTGCACCTCTAGTCTCATTTCATAACCTCAGTTTCAGTACTGCATTTCAACACCCCCATCTAGATATCTTGTGTTACTATAGTCTCAAGTTCAAATCCAAATCCAATTTGTATCTAAACACAAGCTTTCACTCTTCTCATTTCTATTAGTGACACTACTCTTTAACCAGACAGCCAAAGGAAAGACCTGAGAGAAATCTTATAAACTCCATCAGCTTTCCCCCTTCACTCCAATGTAGGCAGTTGCCAGATCATGAGCTACACCGCTTCATTGTCTCTTACAGCTGTTTGCAAGAGTTAGCCCACTATTTCAAGACTTATTAACTCCCTGCCTAAATTACTGTTTGATAAAAGCCAAAGTGTTCTCTCTGGCTCTATTCTTTGGCTCTTCCATAACTTTCTAACAACTGTTGCCATATTACTGTCCCAAATACAGCTCTTCTCCAGCACTGTTGACTTCTCTAGGGTGAAGCTGTACTTCATTTATAAGTTTTTCATTTATAGTATACACTGCCATTATAACTATATATATAACGCGCGCGCGCACACACACGATCTTGTCTCTCCACTAAATTGAGCTTATTAAAGTCAAATACCATATTATAGAGTTATATCCACTCATATTATGGGCACTGCCTTCAACATAGCAGGTACATAATAAGTGCTTACTGAATTAATTTTGTACTGAATAATGGCATTCATCTGCTCAAAAATGTTCAATGTCTCCACATTTCTTATCAACTGAGATAAAAATTCTTTAGCCTTAGCTTTAATACTTTTCACAATTTAACCCCAATCTATCTCTCCTAATTTCCCAATTTATTTTCTTTTTGTGCTGTGGTGCTATGGACTCATTTGTGTCCCCCAACCCTACCCAAAATTCGTATGTTGAAGCTGTAACTACTAGTGTGGTGGTATTTGGAGAAGAAGCCTTTGGGAGGTCATTAGGGTTAGATGAGATCAGGAGGGTGAGGCCCTTTTGACGGGACCAGTGACTTCTTAAAAAGAAAGAGAGCACTCCTTCTCTCTGCCCTGTGAAGAGAAGGCAGCCCTCCACGAGTCAGAAAGAGAAACCTCATCAGGAACTGAATCAGCTGGTACCTTGATCTTGAACTTCCCAACCTCCAGAACTGTGGGAAAATACATTTCTGGCTTTTAAGCCACGCAGTTTTTGATAATTAGTTGTGGCAACCCAAGCTGACTAATACACATGGATTCCAACAAAACTAAAATACTGGTTTCCTGCACATTGCTTGCCTTTCTAGCTTTCCCCACCATACTCCCTCGTTTTAGAATATAATTTTCCCTCTCTTTCCATGATTATATCCTACCTAACTCAAAAGCCCTCTTCTCATTTAAGCCTTCCCTGATGTCTCCTTCTTGAAAGTAATTTCTTTATCCTGTGAAATTCCTCACCACTTACTCCTGTCTTTTGGCACTGGACATACTCTGAACACGATAGTTCCATGTGTACTTATCTTCTTTACTTAACTGTGAACTTGCTAAATTCAAGGACTTTGTCAGGTTTGTGTTGTATCCCATAGTACTGACCACAGAGCTTGAGCCATTGAAGGGATATAATTCATATCATGTTTTTCCAGCTACCTAGAGATCCAAGTACAATCAGAGGTTTTGAATAAGCAAGATGAAGCACATGAAGGACTAGAATCTGTGCTGGCAGGAGTGGGGAGTAGAGAGGTAATGGGTGAGAAATGTTTTGAAAGGAATACAGAGGGAAAGCGGTGAAGTTTAAAAAAAAAAAAGCAGAAGAAATGTCAACATGTAGCTTAGATGGAACGGATAAATGGGATTTCTCCACTGAAGTCCTAGAGGAAGTTGGAGGCAAATTTTGGAGAGATATATACAACAGAAGAGGGTTTTGGGAATGAAGAGTAATAAAGCTATAAATAGGGCTTATCGATATTAAATGAAGGGCTTTTAGATGATAGTTGTACTTCAGTGGTCTGAAAGAACAATGAGGGGTGAGAAGCAGATGAACCCATGTTATAGCCTTGCTACAGGAAGTGGGAAGAGCTATAGAGCATAAATGATAAGATGCTATTAAGACATCCAACTAAGAAAAATAAAGCCCATAATTAGATAGTCATTATGTAAAGAAGACTAGAACAGTAAAAGATTGGACATGAAACAGTTGGGTCCCAGTGGACGGGGAAAGGGAAAGTCTGAATTAGATTGGGATCTAAAAGACAGAGGAGCCATAGGTTTGTGCTGAGAATAGCAGAAGTTGAGAATCAAGATGAAATAGGTAAGAGATTGCTGGAAAGTATAGAGACCCCTGGAATATAGCTCTGACTGTGTACCAGCCTGCAGCTACATGGGAGAGAAGCAGGTCTCAGGGTGCTGCAAGGAGAGGGAGGCCAGGCCCTCGTGCTGCGGGTACTGTCCTGGGCCTTACACATCCTTCCTTCTCACCGTGCTAAGCTTGGATCTCTGCCACCCTCTACGCTCCGGTCCCAGCCTTTCGTCACCTCTGGTTTTGTCCACGTGGATGTTCCGCCAACACTTGAGACTCACTACTCCCTAAAGCAGACTCCTCCATTTCTGTCTCTAATCCAATCACTGGTCTGGGCTCATTTCCCCCGCATTAATGCCGCTATTCTCCTAATCCCATGGCTTCAGAAACTTTGATGTGTTGTCACAGTAGAGTAGGCTGTACAATGGCTTCCTGCTACGCTTTGAATTTAGCCCAGTTATACTGACTTCCAGTTTCTGGCCTCCGGAACTATGAGAGCGTACATTTCTGCTGTTTTAAGACATCACACTGGTGGTAATTTGCCACAGTGACAATAGGAAACTCATACACACTGCCTCCCTCCTGACACACAGTTACCAAGGTCTACCTGCCAGGAAGCCGTATAAGGCAGTGGTTAGTTACTCTGGCTTCTCCGCATACCGGCCACGGACTTGAGCAGGTTACTAAGCCTTTTAGATCTTCAGTTCCCCATCTGTAGTAACACAAGATTTGGGAGCCTGTATTGGGCACATAATCCACGAAAGGCACTTATCGTGGTGTGTGTCACATGAAATGATCAGTATCTAGGTCATCATTATTGTCTATCAAAGTGTCTTTGTCCTTTTAGTCCCTCACCATTCAAATCAATTTTTCCCAACACTCCATGTTATTCATCCCAGAATAGTTTTATGACCTTGAAATCCCTTCCTCGGCCTCCTTTAATAGCTGCCTAGTGCTCAGTGGGGAAAACCCCGACCTCCTCAGAATGGCACTGGAGTCTTTCCAGAGTGGACATCATTGAGGCGCCACCCTGACCCCCTGGGTAAGGCTGCCTGCACTTCCTTGGCTCCGGAGAGTGTCACCTGCTGACTGTTGCCAGCTATTCCCTTCTCTGGAGGATTGCTGTCAGATAAATATGAACCCCAGAAGTGAGCTCGCCACTGCTCAGGGCATCCCACAAACAAGGGTTGCAGGGAGACATAGGCTGCTGCCATTTGCTTCAAGGAGGGAACAAATTTATGGTGCTACTCGGGCTCTGTGCTAGCTGTGACGTCCAGCCTTAGCCAGACTCCAGCAGAAGCCACTTGCATGCTGAGTGCCTTCCCTTGCTGAATCCTACTGCCCTTGCTCCCTTTCTCCGAACAACACGCCCAGAGTAATAAGAGACACGGACCCAAATCCCTGCTTCAGACATTACTTGCAGAAACCTGACCTAAGTCATCCTCTTAATGTGTCCCCAAATTTCCTTACCAATCTTATCTTTTATTTCTTCTGTGTAAACCCAAATCCCTGGCCGCAAGAGCCCAAATGTTCTTTTAGATCTCTTTTACTCATGTTTTATGAAACTTCCCTTCTTTGCCCTCTGCTAGTCCAAATCATACACGTATTCCAAGCTCGGCCTTGAGACCATCCTGGGCAACCCCAGGATGACTTTGTTTTCCCTCTGAACTTCTGTAATATGGTTTTTCTCTAATGTTTATATGGCAACAATTTAAATACTTACATTCTTCTATCAAAAAAGGAGAGGGGTGCCTGGGTGGCTCAGTTGGCTAAGTGTCCGACTCTTGATTTCTGCTAAGGTCATGATTGAGATCAAGCCCCACGTCAGGTGCCATACTGAGCATGCAGCCTGCTCGGGATTGTCTCTCTCCCTCTCTCTCGGCCCCTCCCCGCTGTTCATGCATGCTCTCTTGCTCTCTTTCTCTCTCAAAATACATACATATATACATACATACATACAAAACAACAAAACAAAAACCAGAGAGATGATATCTATCCTACTGGTCTGTTGTGAGAATTTAAATGAGATCCATATAAAACTCATTGCACAGTGACTGGCTCAGAGAAGGCTCATGATAAGTAACTGTTATGATAGTTGATGCCGGGAAGACATTCTGCCTCTCTCCCTCCTGCTTCGTTGTTCCTTCGTAAGAATAGACCAGAAACTGGAGCACTAATTTGGATCTATGTGCCTCTAGGAGAATCATTAGCCACTGTGGTTTATCTCTCTTCTCTTCCTCTCATGACCCACAGCAGGGCATCCACAATATGGGTGTCTAGCTGAATTGACAATCTGAGTAGGGGGTGGATATAAGAGAGAGAAAGTCCTTCAAAGTCCAGCTTACTAAGACTTCTCTGTGGAGACATGGAGGTCTCTCAGCTGTCAGAAAAAAACTTGGGGGGGGGTGTACCATTTGTTAAGATTATCCAGCATCCATATAGCCAATAGATAATGGCTGAAGAAAAGGTGCTAATGAGCCTAAAACATGCATATTAAATTTCTATTGAGATGTACCTCATTCAAAAGATAAAGGGAAATACATTTTTTGGCTAAATGCCCAGTCCAAGATTTTTGTAAAATATAATGAAATGTTTAAACAAGTTCCAAAAGAGCATCAACTTCTGTCTGATTAGGATGGAAAGTCCCATAATTCATTTCCTGCCAGTTAGCTTTTTAAAAACTATCCTTAAATTTTGAGTTTCACTTCTATGAAAAAAAAAACTTTTAAAGTCATATCAACTACCTGAGTTCTGTGAAAATCAGATAAATAGATGGAGGGAGCAGACAAAAGATGGAAGTGGGAGAATAATCCTTTTCATAGCATATTGATTTGTTTTATATTTTTAGTCAGCTATTTTAAAGGAGATACTTGTTTAATATGTTCGAAATTTTTTCAGTGACCCTGATACAATAATTTTGCATGATATATTATGTAGGATAGAATTGAGAAAGATAGGGGTGCCTGGGTGGCGCAGTCGTTAAGCATCTGCCTTCAGCTCAGGGCGTGATCCCCGTGTTCTGGGATCTAGTCCCACATCGGGCTCCTCCACTAGGAGCCTGCTTCTTCCTCTCCCACTCCCCCTGCTTGTGTTCCCTCTCTCGCTGGCTGTCTCTGTCAAATAAGTAAATAAAATCTTTAAAAAAAAAAAAAAAAGAATTGAGAAAGATAAACAATTTTTTTAAAAGATTTTGTTTATTTAAAGAGAGAAAAAGAGTATGAGTGGGAGGAGGGACAGAGGGAGAGGGAGAGAGAATCTCAAGTAGACTCTGTATTGAGAGAGGAGCCCAGAGCCCTAGGTGGGGCTCAATCCCATGACCCTGAGATCATGACCTGAGCTGAAATCACAAGTCAGAGGCTTCACCAATGGAGTTTCCCAGATGCCTCAAGAAAGATATAAAAATTTCAAGCATCATCATAAGCAAACAAACCAACACATATGCACCATTTTATAGTGTCCTTTATGTTTGTACTCAAAGTGAATTAAAAGCATATTCTCTTTTCTAAGAAGCTGTTAATCTATGCCATATTTCAGAGTCTTTGCCTATGGCTTTCTTCTGCCAGGAATATCTTTTTCCCTCTCCTCACAAGTAAGAGTCTCCCCTCCTTCACAGCCTGATTCACAGGTCACTTCCTTCTTTGAGCCCCAGCCCTCAGTGGTCTCCTTCCTCTCACCCTCCGGAGGCCCTCACTGATTCCTAATCGGAGCGGCCTCCCCCGGTCTGCTGAATGACCTTCATGGGCTCTCAGGGCTTTGCTTTGTGAGCCTCTTTCTCCATAACAAAGTTTTCAAAATCGTATGTGATAACTGCATTGGTATAAAGAAAAGTGTAATCCAGGCTGGGCTCATTGTTACATATCAACTATAATAATGATATCAATTTTAGATCTGATTTTTTTAAATTAAAAATAAGCATCTTCTCCGGTCTCGACATGTATCGTGTCTCTGCACCTCCTGTTAGTAATGGGTCACTTGGGCCCATCCTTCCACTCAGACTTGTGTTGTAATTGTTTTTGCCTATGCTGTCTTCTGTGCCAGGGAAGAAGCTTGAGGTGGGAAGCTTGAGAACCCCTTTAGAGCAGGTATCTGAAACCACTGGATCTTTTAGGGTCTCTGGAGAAAGACCACTCAGGAATCTATTCAGTCTTATATTTACTGAGGCAGGGTGGCTACCCCTCTTTGGTGAGACTAATGATGATTCTTACTTTTTTCCAGTGATAAAACTACATTATTATTGTTAGACCTTAATGTTCCTATTTTTAATGAAGTATTCAGGGAACAAAGTTAGAACAAACTAGTAATCCAGAACCCTGGAGACTTGTTTCCATTTTCAAAGTTTCCTTTGTTGATTAGCACTTTGTTTTTAGAAAAGGGTGTGTGTGCGCACGCACGCGTGCGTGCGTGCATGTATGCACGTGTGTGCGCTCACACATATACAAAAACAATCTGAAAGAAATCTGGAAAATAAGGCTTTCCTTTCCTTTGACCTAGCACATTAGATTAACCAATTTAAAACTAAGCTACCACCTAAAATGCATAAATCCACGGCTATCCCTGGTGGTAAGCCCACTGACTTGTGCATATTAGTGAAATCTGGATTTCCACTATTCAAGTCACCCCGCTGCTCTGCCCCTAAAATCCTAAGTCTGGGGGAGCTGTAAAAGGAAAACTGCAAAACTTATACCATTAACGATGTTCTCGACCTGCATAGGTTTTGATCTGAGCCATTTTATAGACAAAGTCGCTCTTCCGATAACTGGTCTCACGGTCAAGGTTGCAACCAGCCTACACCACTCAGCTTCTGTTCTTGAAAGAGGAGGCACAGACCCTGCTTACTTTTAAAATATGTTTTTCCTGCCACGGCAGATGTCTGGCAGAAAGCACTCAGTTCCGAGCGCATTGTTACAGGGTTCAGCAGATAAAATTCCCTCAGCACACAGCATCTCCCGAAACTTCCCAGAGCTCTCAGACAAGTGATTTTTATGGGGGCATCACATAAAGTTTCTTCCAGGCGAGGTCCTCCCTGCTGAGCTTTCCTGACGGTATTTGCAGCAAATGTTTGGGGAAGTGGTGTAGGGAGGCAGAGTCAGGAGATTTGGAACTCTGTTAGTGAGGGAGGGTTGCTGCACGTTTTCTAGTCACTTGATTTCCTCCCGCGAGGGGCATCCAGCGTTGGCTCTGTGGAAACAGTGGAAGCCTTTCATCCTTGCGCTCCATTCGGACCCTGCTCAGTGCTGCCTCAAGTTCAAAAATAGAATAAAATTCTTCACGGGGATCATTGTCGTTTTCTCACACTGACAGTACGTATAAAAGCATTTTTAGGAGCATTGTTATTTCTATTGCTCTCCATTGAACTAAATAAAAACTATAATCTTGCCATTCGTAAGCAGCCCCCAAATCTGGCCCCCCAGGCACCACCAGTCCCACGGACGGCTCCCTGCACAGAAGCCCGTTCACTCCAACAAAGACATAAGGTGCCTTCACTGTATTTGATTGTCTTCCCACAAAACAACAGCTCCTGACACCATCCTCTCATTTGAACAGTCAAATCAAACACGACTAAAACAAAACTCACACACTCAAAAAGACCAGCCTTCTGATGTGGCTGGTACTTTCATGCAGGGAGAGAAAATAAACAGAAAACAAGATCACAAGCTTCAGGCGGAAACAGAATGTGCTTGTAAATAATTCAGATTAAGGTAACAGATAAGCTAAAAGCTAGTTTACCCGCCCTGTGTTCAGTTTAAAAGTGTCAGATTCCTTCAGAGGGACTTTCCCAAGTTCAGATGGAGATCACAACGAGCTGTAGTAATTCCTTAGGAATGTAACATGTTTTGGTGACCCAGGTAGCTGTGCCTGTGCCTGCTACTTTCCAAGGGCATTTTGAGCTCTCCTTTCTGAGAGTGACGAAATCCATTCTTGCCTGCTCATTGGCCCTGTGATCAGCACAGAATAATGGAGTGCAAGCCCAGCGTGAGTCAGCAATATTGGCTGTTCAAAAAGAAACTGACCTGATTGGGGGTAAGAAGTATGAAGAAGTAGGAAGGTAAGAACAACAAGCTAATCCCCGGTGCACCCAGCCTGGCTCACACTCTTGCTGGGTGACTTGCCCAATCTGGGATTCCAAGTAAATTCTAGGTGGTGTTGATTAAAACACAGAACACCCAGTTGCATTTGACTTTCAGACAAACAATAAGAATAATCGGTGGGGTGTTGAGACGTCTACCTTTCCAATAGCCCTTCTTTTCGGAAGCATCCCAGAATCCCTCCCCTCATGGTCCAACAATCAATAATTACAGCAACAAGCAGCACTTAGAGCTTCTCACTTCCCAAAGCACTTTTCACATTCATTAGCTTACTTTTAGTTTATCTTCACTACAATCCTAAATGTTTATTTTAATACAGGCTATTGATTAATAAAACTTGAGACTGATCTGAGATAAGCACTCCGTATCTGTCTTCTTTTATAAGAGTTTATTAAAGTTATTAAATTCTCCTAGATACTTATTTACCTTGCTTTTACCTAGATTTTGAGTTTTGTGAGAATGGGAGATCGCTTCTTACATAATCTTTAACCTCACGGAGCTTTAATGTCTATGGATTTGAATTGGGTCAAAAACACCAATTTTTTTTTCAATTTAGCCAAGATTACCTTCAGACCACCTTTTTTCACCACATTTCTACAAAGTAGAAGACTATTGCAATTAAGTTCTACATATTTGCTCAACGGAACACAGTGAATTATTGCAAACAATGAAAATGGAATTCAGGGCTCCTTTTTCTCAGTTCATCATGATGGTCCATCATCCTCAAATACTTTCTGTGATTTTATTATCATTGCCTATTAGGAGGTCTGAGGACTCTCCATCTTCTAGAAATAGTCCGTGTTAATGAGACGAGATGTTTGCAAATCCATGGAAGAATGTCTGAAAGAAAGGTGCTTTCAAAGCATGAATATTAATCTCTCATCCTTGGCTTGCTGACACTGGTGATGTGGGGGGTTCTAAGTCTCCTAAAAGGCATGTGGAAAAACTGCAATAATTATGAATGAAATTGTCCTTGATGCCTTGATTTTACTGTATCTTGGAGCCCAATAGTTAAACCCCACATTTCCATCAGAATGGGCAGAAATTATAAGATGTGCCTTTTACAAATGATGGCAGAGCTGGCTTTCCCTGGCAGGCACTAATAATTTGCTTAGAAAGTGAATGCATTCTAGCTCAACACAGTGGTCAAAGGAAGCAGGCTTTAACCAGCTGGAAATGTATCTTGGGCAAGTTCAGCTCCTGGCCTGTTCTTGGCTCTTTATCCTGCCTTAGCTCTATGCTCTCCATTCACTGAGGCTGGGATTTCTTCCTGCACTGAGCCACAATGCCAAAGTTCTGTCAGGGTGTTTTTCTTCCTGTGTCATTGTGCAACCACAGGTCCAGGGAGAAATGGAGCTCCTTTAAAATTGTTGCAGATTTTATATTCTGCTCTTTTGACAAAAGCTCAATTTACTAAGTAGTGTAGCAGAATTATTAAATAAATGCAGGGGTTTTGAAGAGAAGCTAGTTTCCCATCCCATCTTGACCCTGTGAGACCTGGGACAAGTTACTTAACTCCTCAGATCTTCAGTGTTCTCTTCTATAAAATAGATCTGATGATCCTGACCTCAGAGGATTTGAGGGAAGATTAAATAGAAAGCCATTAATTCAAATCACATGGCTTAATGGCTAATATTTAGAAAATCCTGGATAAGTGTCAGTGTGGCTATTATTCTTAAATACTTGAAGCACTGAAACATTACTAAAGTGTGTGCCTCAGTTAATGCATATATTCCAATATCTAGAGTTGGGATGTAGGCAGTAGTCATTTCTAAAAGCTCCCAGGTGATTCCAATATGAACATGGAGTTGAGAACTATAGTCCAGAGTGGAAGTGATAGTAAAAATACTGAGGTGCCTGACAGGCACCCACCAATCAGAAAGGAAACTTGATTAGTCAGGAAGAATCCTGACGGTAAACACCCAGCACAGCCATCAGCCACACTCTGGCATGAAACTGTCCCTTGGTTGGATATGTTTAGGAAATGCTGCTTATTAGAGATTCCACATGATTATTAAAGGCTTTGAGAGATCATGTAACTAAAAACCACCTGATTACAAATTTTCCAAACGAATGAATGCATGGAATGTTCTTATTAACATCAAGTAGCCTCTCATGTGGCATCTTAGTAAAGACGCTGAGGGAAAGAGAAACATCTCAGTTTGGAAGGGTTTGATGGTGTTTTTTTATTTCTGTCTATACCCCCAGCAAATTCTGACTCTTATTGGAAATTATGCAGTCTTTGGTAGAATTCCAAGATGGTCTCCAAAAGTCCCACCCCTGGTGTGCATGCTTTGTATAATTATCTTGAGTGTGGGCATAACTTGTGAATATAATGAGGCTTCACTCCCATGATTATTATGTTATATGACAAAAGGGAAAATATCTAGGGTGAGCCTGACCTAATCACTCGAACTCTTACCAAAAAAAAGTGTTTTCTCTGGCTGGTTGCTGAAGTCAAAGGGTGTGTTTCTGGTGGCCTAGAGTTACCAAACAGCTATGTCGTAAACTGCCTGACGGGAGGAACTGCCCTTAAGATCTGGAAGTGGTCCCCAGGAAACAGCTAGCAAGAAAACTAGGACCTCAGTTCTGTGACATGAGGAACTGAATTCTGCTAATAATTCGAAGGAACATGGAAGAGAACACTAAGCCTCGGATGGTCCACAGCCTTTGTTTGCCATGTCTTAATGGTTCCATCCAAAAATCTATCAGGGGATCAGATACAGAGGAGAGAACACCGGTTTGCAGTATCAGATCTATTTCTACTGTAAAGGTTTCAGATTGTAGGAAAAGGGGATGTCATCTAGGGTTGGAATGAAGAGGAAAATATATCATTAGATCTTAGGAAGATAACGTGGCATTCAGAAAGAACAATCTGTGACAGTCCATAAAATTATTCACTCTATAAATGCATGATTACTGTTTATATTTGAGAGCAAAATGTACTGTGAGCAAAGTGTTAAAGAAGTAGGAACAAAATAAAAGAACAATGAGAGGCAGCTTATTATAGTGAGGAAAGCACTAGAATGAAAAGAATTTTCAGCTCCTCTTTCCAGCTTTGCTGCTAAATAGTCATATAACATAGCTTCTCAGTGACTCAACTAACGCAGCTGTTCGATCTTTCACGTATAATTTGTTGAGCATATTCTGGGCATCAGCACTCTTCTGCAGTTAGGTATACAGCAGACGAACAGGGTATGCAAAGTCACTGCCCTCAAGGAGTTTACATTACAGGGTGGTGATAGTGATTCAGCCAATCAATACACAGCACCGACTTCAGCTGGTGAAGAGCTCCATAGAGAAAAACAAGAGCTAATGAAGACATAGAATGGCTTGGGGGATGGGAATCAGGGATGGCGTCTTAAAGATGGCATCCATGTTTGGAGCTGAGAATTTAGACCAGCTGATGGATTAGATGTCAGACTGAGAGGGGAAAACAAGAGTCATGAATGGCCTCAGGATTTTTGGCCTGAGCAATTGAGTATATGTTCCTGACATTTATTTGATTGGAAACAGTGTAGGAGGAGCAGGTTTGGGGGGAATAGAAGAGTTCATTCTGGGACATAAGACATTTGATTTGCCTGTGATCAAAGAGGAAATGTGGAGGAGGCGGTTACATTTGAGGCTGGAGCTCTTTGTCTCCTCCGTAAAATGAATGTGTTGAATTGGATCCTTTATGAGACCCTTCCAGTTCCAATATNGGGGGGGGGGGGGGGGGGAAGGACCAGAAAACCAAATGAAATTTTCATGGAAATGAACAACAACGTTCATTTAGAAAGGAGATTAAGTAATTGGCCAAGATGGGAGGAGAAACTAATTAAAATGGAATAAGAGCAGAATAGTTCCTATCTGATATGTACACCTTTTGTTTCCATGAAAGATAAAACAGGTTTTCTTAAAGTGACTGGTAGCGAGTTCTTATTATCAAATGCCATTAAAGGTAATGATCTCCTGTGCATGAATGTTTTTCAAAATGCTTTAATTTACATAGAATGTTTATTGAATGAAATATTCCCAAGTCAGCTCTGTATTCCAGGAGCAAATGTTTCAACAAATACATACCTATTGGGTATGGTTTGTGAAGTTCTTCAATATTTTCACAAAAATCACAACCTGAATTTATCTCTGAATATGACACCTTCTCCTTAGTAACCTTAAGGCAACATGGGACATTAATAATTCATAAAACACCACTATTTTCCATATTAAAAAATGAAGCAGGAAGTTGATAAAAATAAAAAATAATCACAATTTCCATTTTAAATTTCTAATAAAGTATATTTCAGTATGTCAGTAACCAAGAAACTGACAGGTGTGGGTGATAGGAAAGATGCCCTCAAGTGAATAGACTTATCTTTCTGCCTTCTATAGTTTCCATGGCTACAAGCCCATCTGAATTGCATTAGTCACAGCACCAAGAAAGAACAAAAGGAAATGGAAGAATAAATGACATTAGAATGTCATATAAAGGGAAAAGTGATCACAGAGTTTTTTTTAAAGGAACATAATTTCTTGTATCTAGAACTCTCTGCTTTAGAGTCCACCTACTTCAGCAAGAGATGTTTCTATTCAGGTCTGGAAATTTTTGTAAGTAGCTCAAGGTTTCAAAAATGAAATTGGGGATGATACGATGATACGACCAAATCAATGTATGGGTGGTCGTGTGGTAATTAGGGCAGTCAGAATATTCTGTCATATTCACAGAATTGCAAACTTAGAGTGTCCAAAGGGGGAAAAAAGTCATGCCCCAATGTGAACTGATTTAGGTAGTTTTATTAGAGTTGTTTTATAGTATCAGAGTTATTGATACAGGTGGGCTACTGGCTCCTATTCAAAATGTATCAATAAATGGTACTGTTTTAAGTATCAAGAGAGGGTCTGCCTATTTACAAATAAGTCCATTTTCTGAAAAATAGAAATGAAATCGTTCGTAAGCAAATTTGCCATCTTCTGATAAAGCACAGGCATAGAAACACAAGAATCAACCCACGCTCCAAGTAGAGGCCAAGATTCCTTTGTAGATGCTTCTCAAGTTAGTAATGATTTGATTAAATGCAGTGTCTCCTACACGCTTCAGACTTCATGAAGACATCTGCCTAGATTTGCTCCTTACTGAATTTTCAACATCTCATACAGTAAATCGAGATACTTGATGAACGACAGAATGAGTGAATGAATGAATGAAGGTGAATGAAACCTTAGCACCCCCTTAAATTCTCTCATCCTTCATTTTATTTATTGAAGTCACTAAAATAAAAATAACAATAATAAGAAACATCCCATGATCTGAGATTCTCAAGTAAAATAAACCCTCGGGAGACATCAATGTCAATTAGTGTTACGTATTTTTTAAATGCAAAGATTAAAGCATGGAACTTGTAGCATTGATTTCTGGCCAAGATTTGGCAAAGATTGTGTCATTTGAATTCAACCATGCTAATCACAGTGACTGTTTGGTTGAACGCATTGGTCGGTGCTATGTTCATGGAAGATGCTTTCCTGTGGCAATGTCTCTGACCTTCCATGAGATTTTGAATTCCACACGGATCTCTGTTATTTAGGTTAGTGATGCTTCCAAGACTTTTAACTTTTTTTTTTTTAAGATTTTATTTATTTATTTGAGAGAGAGAGAGAGAGAGTGAGCACACAAGCAGGGGGTGAGGAGGGTCAGAGGGAGAGGGAGAAGCAGACTCCCCACTGAGCAGGGAGCCTGATGCAGGGCTCGATCCCAGGACCCTGAAATCATGATCAGAGCCAAAGGCAGATGCTTAACCAACTGAGCCACCCAGGCATCCTCCAAGACTTTTAAGTTTAAAGGAATCTTGAAATCACAGTGCTCTTAATAATGAAATTACCTATTTCACATTTTACAGATGCCCAGGGAAGTTAAAATGCCACTTCTATCTCAGACAGCATCCCATTAAGTTGTTCTTGACATGGATATTTTTTTTACTAAACTTGTACTGTCACATTTTGTCTTCATTACCTCTCTTGGGCTCTCCTTCCTGTCCATTTTTTACTCACACAACCCCGCTCCTCCACTCCCTTCTCCTTTCTCTCCATTTCCTCTCAATCCTAGGTTCGCCCAGTCCCAAAGAAAGCAAATCTGGTGAGTCACACACAGATAAATATTTGCATGTCCCATTAAAACTCTAAGCAATGGAATTGAAAAATATCGGTTTATGGGGCAGCGTGATAGTGAAATCTCCTCATTTGCAGAGCGTTAGGGGGTGGATTGGGACCTCCTTTGCATGTCCAGAATCACACCTCATAGCAGAAAACTGTGCCAGTCACTAGAAAAAAACAGAAGTTTTGTTGGCTTGACTTCAATTTCTCCTGGACCAACAGTCTACTACCCTAAGTCTATTAGGGTGGGTGGCCATTCTATTCATTAAGGGCAGTTCCATTCTGGAAAGTAGAAGCTCATTGACCTTGTAAGGGCCCCTCGAGGTCATTAAAACTCTCTCTTAATGGTGTTGGCCATTAATTCTGCAGCTCTGTGTCAAGTGAGGGAGTTTAGCAGCTCCACCAGGCTTCCCATGCGTCACTCCTGCAACCTGTTTCCTGCTCACCTTGGCCTCTGCGGGAACCCAGTTAAGCATTTGGCAACTCTCCATCCTGGTGGATGCGGATGTCTCATAACAACTTCCACCCTCCTGCCACTACCCACCCATACAGTGAGCAAAGGTGCAATGATGACCTCTGATTTTCCCATAGGAATTTAGGTGCATATAGATTGAATCTCACAGAAGCTTTAATTCATTTTCCGTGAATACCGCAGTTCTAAAATAAGAAGGATAAGGTTCTTTTCTGACCATTGTTTAACAATTACATGCATTGGAAGCAATATGAAGTAATTAGCTATGTCCCTCCATTCAGGGCTTTGTGCAGTTCTGAACACTTAGAAGCCATTTAGTACATATCTGTTGAGTGAATGAATCTCTAAGACTGGGATTATGGGATTTGAAAAGTGTGGGATGACAGGAAAGAGTGAGAAAAGGGAATAAGAGATTATGGAATCCCAATAAAGCAAAAGGTATCTAAAAGGCAAATAAAATATATTTCCTTTTTTGTTAGTAGATCTTTTGAATGCCACCAAATATTTGAGGGTTAATCTGCCCATAAAACAGCATTTATTGGGCAGAAACTACCTACTGAATGCCCAACATTGGGTGATACAGAAACATATGACACGGAATTTTCTTAAAAGGAATTTATAATCTAGGTGAAAAGAGAAAATTAACCAAATGAAGTAATTAGAGGTAAGCTACATTCCAGAATGCATGGTTCTGAATTCAGAGCTAGAAGAGTTGAGAAACAGTGCTGAAAGATATGCTGATATAATTAAAAAGTAACTGCACACAAATTTGATTTACACAAACTTAGGTGTACATGCTGTGAGAAAATTGTTTTTGAAATAAATAATGTAAATATTGTGGGGGGGGGGCATTCAGTTGGCCATTCTACCCCATGAACACATGAGGAATAGCTATCTCCCCCAGCAGGGGGTCTCATTCCCTCTTGCTTCTTACTGTAAGCACCTTTCCTTTCTTCCTTTAATGTAATTTTAATGCTTAGGACTTTCCTATGATTGATTCAGGGCAACTTCCAAGGGTAGTTTAAATATATGTAATTATCACCTTAAAACATATTTCATATATTCTCCAGCCTTACTTACACTAACTTCTCATAGTCTAAGCACTGTATTTTCTCCTTTTTATTAAACTAACTGCCCAAAGAAATAGAAAGAAAATGATTAGTGTAGCAGTGGTTGATTGTTAGTTGATTGGTTGATTCTTTCATCCATTCATATTCAAGTAAAGATCAAGATGAGCCTAGAGTCAAGGCCTGGTTAGTAACAGATAGAGATCATTTCTTACTGAACGTCTGGCTTTATTTCTCCCTAAGGTTTGGAAGGTGTTTTATTTAGATCCACAGTATATGGTACACAATCCAAATGCACAGAAGATAAAGTCTGTGCTTTGAAGCATGTGGCTATGTTGTCAAGGTTTTCAAGCCATGGGAGACACATTGCTGTCTCACACACATGCTGTGCTACCTCTCATTATCCCTCCAACGGGAAATCAGCAGACACTGTTGCTGGCTCATGGGTGGAAGCAACACATGGAAGATCTGGGAAAGAGACAGCCCATTTCCATTTCTGAAACAATCATACTTTCACATTTCTCTTAGGAACATCTGAAAACAACATGTGTCTACCTTTGGTGAAGTCCAGTGCCTCAAAGTGCTACGTAAAGTAGAGGCCAGAATGATGTCAATCAAGTTTGGTGGATTTTTTGGTTTTTGTTTTGTTTTCTCCTTCTCCTTCTTCTCCTTCTTCTCCTCCTTCTTCTCCTCCTTCTTCTCCTCCTCCTTCTCCTCCTTCTTCTCCTCCTTCTTCTTCTTCTTACAAATAACCCTTTTCATATATTATCATAAGGACAACTCTGCTACTTTTCCTTCTTCAAGAATTCTGAAATTTAACTTATTTCCTCAGGATGGACAGAAATACAGCTGAAGCCTATTTGCCAAAATGAGTATAAACGTGTTCACAATATAGTGAGAGTTGCAAAAAAAAAAAAAAAAAAAAAAAAGGCTATGAAAAGAAGTTAGTGATGCATTAGAATTCTGTGCTGAGCTTTTCTGTAAAACTACTGTTGTTCTACCGAGAATACCATCATTTTCCTCATGGCTAAAAAGGGAAGCAAAACATTTTCTTGCAACTTTTTATATTAGGATATAAAATGAGTCTAATTTTTCAAACAATGAGGTGATTTAACAATAGGAAAAAAAATAAATGAAAATTTATTTTAATAAAATGCACCATAATTTCAAGATGCTTGCTCCTCCCCTGTGTAGAAAAGGAGATATGTGATTCCTGGGGCTGTAGATATTTAGATTAAATCCTTCCATAAATCAAAAATACATGCATCAGAAAATGAACTTTAATGATTTTTCCATAAAGTCATAAAAAACAAACTAGGTAGTATGCATAAGGTTATCCATTCTTACAGCAAAGTAACTTCAATTCCAGGAATATGTGTGTGTGTGTGGGGGGGGTGATAGAAAAATACGTCTTTCAAAAAGGACTTATCAAAAAGTGAAACCATGCCTACACCAGCATATTGTTAATTTTGAGGTCTAACTATAATATAATAAACCAAAATTGACCATGGGTAGGCCAGCCTTAAAGTGCTTTTACTATAAGGAATTTGCATGTCTGCTAAATCAGAACTAAATATCTAGTCATAGTATGGAAATCTGCAGAAATCTTGTGACATCCCTTACCTTTCAGAGTTTTGATTAGATGTCCAAAATTTACTGTGGTTGTGAAGATATTTGAGTAGATTTAAAGAAGACTCAGTTCACCTAAATGAAAACTTCAGGCATAATAAAAATAAGAAGGTTTATTTTTCTCTTCACTAAGCGATGGGGTGGGAGGAAGAGGAGTTGAGAGAACTTGGAAGATGGGGTGTTGGTCCTTTTCTTCTTAGACAGGATCAGCATTTTGAAATTAAGGCAGAAAGAAACACAAGCCTGATTTCTGGCAACCAGACAGTACTTATAATCTACTTCAGCAGATTTCTGCTAGGAACATCTGCCCTAAACTAGTGTTAGGCTAAGACTGATTGTCACTCTTCCGAAAGGAATTCCTGTTTCCCTTCCTCATACACACATATACACACACACACACACACACACACAGACACTCCTACTCACACACACTCAGTTTATCTGGCAATCTTGAGAGAACCCAGAGAAATCTGGGAAACTGAAGAGTGAAATCCCAACCTACCCTGTCACTCACCATCTTCCTTAACAGAAAGGAAATGTATTTTAGGTTTCATTGAAATTATAAACAATACTATGCTTGCAGCTGTGTTTCAAAAGTCTGATGTCAGTAAGACTGAATACATGTTTTCGTCTTAGGCAAAACTTATCGAAAACATACAGAACAAGATTATAAGATTTTATTGAAAACAGCCCACACAAAAAAATCTCTATTCTCTTTGTTGCTATGTTGCATGTGTTTATCATTATTTATTGCCAACGTATTTACTTATCAGTAATTAACCCTTCTGGAGGGCCAAGCAAAATACAATTTCAAAAGCCACAACTTTGAATTTGGACACGATTCCATACTTTGAGTTGATTTTCAGCAGTATGTGTTACTGCTACCCCAACAACTAAATAGAGTTTTGTGAAGTCTGTACTCCACTGAGAAACACACAACACACACACACACACACACACACACACACGCACACACACAACACGGAAATACCAACAAGAAAAATCTGAAGACTTAAAATGCCACATATTCATATAACATTTACTGTAGTTGAAATGGAATCTTTCTTTCCCTAAGTAAATGTTTTCATTCTTTCCACAAGCTAGATGTGGAAAGCTCTTGTCTCTACTTGGGGATGAACCAGCCCATTTATGGGATATATATCAAGGCCAAAAAGAATAATTCATCAACAGTAAGGAGGCATGTTTGTGATCCTCTGTGTCTCACCTGCCCAGTGTGTCATGTGAGCTACCCTGTGTTACAAGGTAAACCTTTCTCAATAGCAATGTAGCAATATATCAATAGTCTTTAAATGATTCATGTGCTTTACTTCACTGATTCCATGTTCTGGAAATATTAAGAGTAGGCAAAGCTATCCATTACAATATTAGTTTAGTTCAAAGAATCACAAATTAAAGACATAAATGTCCAGCAATAAGAAAATGACCAACTAAATTGTGAAATAACCATACTCCAGAATTCATTGCAATCCTTGAAATCATGTTTTAATAAAATATTTAATAATATGAATGCTAAAAGTATATGTTAAGTGCAAAAATTTCAGAAATATATATGCAATCCTAGTAGTATAAATGAAAAGGTATATATGTATACTTACATATATTCATATGACCATAATAGTAGTAAAGGATATATATAAACACATGTATATTCTTTTCATATATAACATAAATATTAGAAAACAAGCATGAACAATGGTTATTTTTATTTTTGAGTGGCAAAATTAGAGATTTTATATTATTTTTTAAGCCTTCCTTCTTCTTCCAAAACTTTTCACAATAAAATTTTTTATAATTATATATAAAGATATTTTTATTTTTTAAAACAAACTCCACTGACCTCATGGGGCCTTGTCTCTTATTAAATTACTGGAAAATAATGGAAGCCTCAAAACCTAAAAACAATGTTATTTCTATGAAAGAAGTCCAGAAAAATTGATACTGTAACATAAGAAAATAATTCTACATTAATGAAAAATCCAAGAGTAGAAAACAAGAAATCTCGTGATATTTGGTAATTTGGAAGTTTAGTTATATATATTGTATTTGTGGGTTTGGGATAATTCCTCCTTACTCTCATATAGTAACCTCACTGAAAAATACTTGTTAAAGATGGGGTGTCTGTGTGGCTCAATTAGTTAAGCATCTGCCTTCCGCTCAGGTCATGATCTCCGGGTCATGGGATGGAGCCCCACATCACCTCAGTGGGGAGTCGTCTTCTTCCTCTGCCCACCCCCTATACCCACTCCCCCCAACCTCCCCACCCCTGTGCACATGTGCGCTCTCTCTCTCTCTCTCTCTCAAATAAATCTTAAAAAAAAAAAAAAGTTGTTAGAGTTCAGCAGCCAATCAAGATTTTTGTCCAAATTTAGGTAAGAGTCTTAAAAAAGGGGAGAACTATAAAAGAGAGCATAAAACCTGATTCACATAATTCTGTTCAAAATTAAATTTTCAGAGTTTATTATTTATAGTCATCTGCATAATATGTAACTCTAAGAGAAAGTGGTCCATATTTTAAAAACTAATTTATAAAATAATTTTTAGAAGTATTTTATTATTTCCAGGTATACAACAAAAATTAGAATTCATTAAGCAGTTTTGTTGAAGTTTTAAAATATATTTAAAATGAAATTAAAATTAAAAGTGTCACCCTCAAGCAACTAATAAGCAAAATAGCCTTAAAACATAATTTTCTTCAGAGAATTAAACATGTCTTACTATAGTTTTATGTGCAGTATTATTTTACTTAACTAATTCTTTCAGGTAAAATATAAAATGTTAAGATTTAGGTGAATTACAGTATTTCGTTATATGACACCTATAATCACTGTCCCTTAAAAAGGTAGAGGTTATTCAATAGTCCACAACTCTTGTCGTTTACACAATTTTATAAAGCTCTTCAGTAAAACATTCAGTGCTTTAGAATATCAAATGAAATGTTTACAGAACTAGATAACCCTGGAGTTTTTGAAATTTTGGAGAACAAAATTTTTTGTAGCTTTTTCTCAATTCTTTGGGATTGATTGAGTAGACCACAGGTATGATGAGCAAATACACATCATTTTCCTAACTCTGCATGTGACCCAACAAGCCTGACGTTAAATGGCTTCTGAAAAATGAGAGACTATGGAAGCGATAGGTAATGCTCTAAGGAACAATAAAAAATTAAAATCATTTAAAGCGTTTTCCACAATTAAGAAAATTATTAGGCAAGATGAACAAAACTAGAAGAGAGCTGATCAGCCTATGTACAATTCTTCCCTTGTTTTCATGTTTCCTGAAACAATATCAGGATGGTTTTTTTAAATTACTAGTTTATATTATTTATTTTTAAATGGGAACAGTTCATTTGAGAAATGGAAACAAAATAAATGTAAACATGTTGCTTTTTCTAGTTAGAGGACAATAAATTAGATGGGATTGCTGATAATAATACTTTGAAGCTCCAAATGTTGATATTGGAGCCGGTCATTTGACCTTTCTGAGTCCACAGTAGAGATGGGATTGATCAAATGTTTTCTAGGACCCTTTCAAGTTTGTAAAGAAAAAGAATAATATAATATTATAAACAATATAAAATATATGATAATATAAGACAAAGGAGAAAAACACACAAAACGATTTTGAAAATAACTAGTTGAATTTGTTTTCTGATTCTCAACTAGTTATTTAAAAACTTAATATTTGACTGATCCCAAATGTTTATTGTTACAAAGAGTTAATGTTTTGTCATTAGGAGTTAAGATGGAAATTTATACCATATCATTGAAATTTTCAACTTCCTCGTATCAACTAGTTACCTCGTCTACTAGTCTATATAATTACTCTTTCATTCCATTAAGATAATTACCATAGAAAACTTTTATTTTTTAGTTTTTAAAAAATTTATTTATTTATCTATTTATTTGAGGGAGAGAGAGCTCGTGTAAATGGGCTGAGTGCAGAACCAATGCGGGCTTGATAGTGACCTGAGCAGAAACCAAGAGCTGGACCCTTAACCAACTGAGCCACATAGGTGCCCCCATAGAAGACTTTTAAATATCATAATCATCATAGTGTATTCCTGAAATAAAGCAGGAAAAGAGGTCATTATCAATATATTTTCCTCCCTTCGAATGGCACTTTCTGTTTCCTGTGGCCTGCCCTGCCCTCACTCTTTATCTTAACAAAAAGTCCAGCTGGCTTCAAAATGAAGGAAATGTCCAGTGAGAACTTAGCCATTATTTCATTGTATCATTGCTGGGGCAGAGGGCCATAAATAGGTATTACATTATTGTATCTGAAAGGGCCTTAGTTGTAAAAAAACAGAAACCAGCTCTAAAAATGACATTTATGAAAGAGTATTAGGTTGCATAAGAATTTCTTAGAGGGCCTAAAGGAGAACCAGTTAGGAGCTGCACGTTCAGAAACCATGCCCAAAATACATTACAGAACTGCTCCAGCAGAGACTCCCAGTTTATTCCCCCAATATAATTGCCCTCAGTCACTGGGTATATTCTCTATGTCCCTGGCACTGTCATCACTGAGTCCTGGAGATTTCTGCTGCCATGTATGCTATCCATTCCACATGGCTTCTGATTCCTTGTGCCTCTAACTTCCTCTTCAAAGATTGGCATGGATTTTTTTGCTTATGGGACTCTAGTGTTTGCCTGTTCCCTAGTCTCAAGAGAAGGGGGACATTGTGTTTAATGTCTTCTGTTGTGAAGGGTAAGGGCTCACAAAAACGGAGAATCCCCCAGACATTTTAAAAAGGAAGAGGGATTCTGCTTTCTGTATCATGAGTGAGTAGGTGCTCCGAGGGACCCTCCTATTGCAACAACTAGATTGTGGATAGGACAGACTCTTCGCGATCATTGCTGTTTCACAATGTAAGAGAGGTCTCCAGGAAACCCTCCTCTTCCCGGAACAAACAACTGTGAGTGGGTCCCAACGGCATTAGCAACTGCTCCTGGGTGCTAGCAACCAAGACTTTAGAGGCAGTGAACCTGAGGTGGAACACCTAAATCCAAAGATGGGAGACTCAAAGCTCAATATCGAGCACAGGGTGCTGAAGCCATGGCAGTGGGAAGCTGAAACAGCCTGGAGCCTCAGAGTTGCGGTGTTGCCCTGGGGTGGACCCTTACAGCAACACTGGTATGGGGATAAGGAACCTTGGAGCAGTTAGGAATTGGAGAATTATAATCTAGCACTCCTGATCTAAACCGGAATTTACTAGAGGTGTACCCACTAGCTACCTGCAAAGATAGGGAGCAAACCCCCTCAAGTATTCTTAAGAACTACTTCCAAATAAGATCAATAGGTTGACCAAGATGATCAGAAATACAGGAAGGCAAGCCACTAGGAGTGAGAGTCAGCAGAAGGAAGAAACAGCTTATATGTCCAGCCTGCAAAGACTGCAAATATTGTGATTGTCAGACACAGGATATAGAATGGCTGTTTATCATATAGTAGAAGAAACAAAAGATACAATTACAAAAATGAGCGAATAACAGGAAACCTTCCAAATGAACACACACAAAATACGCTCGTGTGGATTGTTTAGAAATGAAAATAGAAAGGTTGAAATTTTAAAAATGGAGAGGTAAAATGAGAATTATCAACATTTGAAGAAAATTAATAAAGTAAAATATGAAACTGAGATATTTAATTAAAATGAATGAGTCAAAGGAGATGGAAACCTAGGAAAAGCAAAAACAGAAATTGAAATGTAAGATGGCATTAAAAAACCCAGGTTTTCCAATAATCTCAATAAGTATAAATAAAAAATGACCAATTCTATAGACATATCTATAAACACAACATATGTAAACATAGCATATATAAAAACATAAACTGACCAATTAAAAAAATTATCAAATAGGGGTATTTTTAATCCAGTTAGGTGTAATTTATAGGAAATGTTCCTAAAGAGTAAGAAAACTACCAGGACAAAGTTTAAAAAGAGACATTAAGCCAATAATAACCAAAAGTAAGCTGGAGTAGGTATATTATTCATAGACCAAATATCTTTTAAGAACAGAGAGAATCATTGGGATCTAAAGAATGACTATCCATGATAAAAGGCTTAATTCACTGGGAGAATATGACCAGTCTAAAAAAGACAGCTACGGCAAAATAGCCTTAAAGTGTAGGCAGTAAAAACTGTTCAAACCACATAAAATTTGGACAACTCAATCAACATAATGAGAAATTGCAAAACAGTTCTCTCAATTATTATTGATAGCAAGCAGAAAAAAATCAATAAAAAGAAAAAATAGAACACATCTGACAAGCTTGATCTAATAGCTCTGTACAGAACAGCATCCAAGAGTTAGAAAATACTTGTCTTGCTCAAGGACATACAGGATATTTTTAAAACTGTGAACAAGGCCATAAAGCAAGTCTCAACACATTTCAAAGAATAGGTATCCCACAGAACAGCTCTCTGATGAAGTGCAATTAAGAAGTAATAACAGAAAAGCAAATGAAGAATACCCCCACATATTGAGAAGTTGGAAAACACATTTCTATTTAATGCACAGGTCAAAGAAGAAATATTAGTGGATGTTAACAAAAACACAAAAGCCTAAAACTGAAGGGCAACCCAAAGTCTACTTTTTAAGACTTGTAGGAAACCAAAAAAGCAGCATTTTGAGATCTGTTTAGCTTTGACTGATTTTATTACAAAAGAAAAAAAGAATGAAAAGTCACGAGTTTTTCCCAACATTAAAGGTTAAAATAGGGATAGCAGAATAAACTCATGGACAGCAAGAAGAAAGATATATTATAGATATGAGCAGGTATCAATAAAATAGAATATAAAGGTATAATAGGAAGAAAGAAAAGAGCTAAGTGTTGTTCCAAATAAACTTCACGTGAGATTGATCAGAAAGGAGGAAGGGAGAGAGAGAGAGAGAAAAGCCATAAATAAATAATATACTGAATAATAAAGAGGATATGACAAAAGACGGGGCAAGACTAAAATGAGATCATCGACAATTTCATGCCAGTAAGTTATAAAATTTAACCAAAACAAAAATATCTGGAAAAATTACAACTTGTCAAGAGAACTTCAAGAAGAAATAACTGGACCATTTCCTTACACCATACACAAAAATAGACTCAAAATGGATGAAAGACCTAAATGTGAGATAGGAATCCATCAAAATCCTAGAGGAGAACACAGGCAGCAATCTCTGTGACCACGGCCGCAGCACCTTCTTGCTAGACACGTCCCCATGTGTTCCTTCAAGGGAAACAAAGGCAAAAATGAACTATTGGGACTTCATCAAGGTAAAAAGCTTTTGCACAGCAAAGGAAGTAGTCGACAAAACCAAAAGACAACTGACAGGATGGGAGAAGATATTTGCAAATGACATATCAGATAAAAGGCTAGTATCCAAAATCTATAAAGAATTTATCAAACTCAACACCTGAAGAACAAATAACCCAATCAAGAAATGGGCAGAAGACATGAACAGACATTTATCCACAGAAGACATCCAAATGGCTAAAATTAACAAGTCAGGAAACGACAGATGTTGGCGAGGATGCGGAGAAAGGGGAACCCTCTTACACTGTTGGTGGGAATGCAAACTGGTGCAGCTGCTCCGGAAAACAGTATGGAGGTTCTTCAAAAAGTTGAAAATAGAGCTGCCCTACTACCCAGCAATTGAATTACTGGGTATTTACCCCAAAGATACAAATATAGTGGGGGCACCTGGGTGGCTTAGTCGTTAAGCGTCTGCCTTTGGCTCAGGGCGTGATCCCGGGATCCTGGGATGGAGCCCCACATCAGGCTCCTACGCTGGGAGCCTGCTTCTTCCTCTCCCACTCCCCCTGCTTGTGTTCCCTCTCTCGCTAGCTGTCTCTATCTCTGTCGAATAAATAAATAAAATCTTTAAAAAAAAAAGATACAAATATAATGATCCGAAAGGGCACCTGCACCCCAATGTTTGTAGCAGCAATGTGCACAATAGCCAAACTATGGAAAGAGCCCAGAAGTTCACTGATAGATGAATGGATAAAGAATTTGTGGTGTGTATATATATATATATATATATATATACACACACACACACACACACACACACACACACACACACAATGGAATACTACACACCATCAAAAAATGAGATTTTGCCATTTGCAATGACGTGGATGGAACTAGAGAGTATTATGCTAAGCAGAATAAGTCAATCAGAGAAAGACAATTATCATATGATCTCACTGATATGTGGAATTTGAGGAAAAGAACAAAACAGAGGATCATAGGGGAAGAGAGGAAAAAATAAGACAAAGCCAGAAAGGAAGACAAACCATAAGAAACTCTTAATCATAGGAAACATACTGAGGGTTGCTAGAGGGGAGGTGGGTGGGGGGATGGGGTGACTGGGCGATGGACATTAAGGAGGGCACGTGATGTAATGAACGCTGGGTGTTACATAAGACTGAATAATCACTGACCTCTACCTCTGAAACCAATGATACATTATATGTTAATTAATTGAATTTAAATTTTTTAAAAATGAAAAAGAAAAAGGGAAAAAAATAAAAATGTAAATATTCCTACAACTATTAAAGAGTTGAGCCAGTAATGAAATATATTTACATGTAGAAAAATAAGGCTCCAAAAGTTTTACAGGTAAGTTCCACTAAGTGTTTAAGGAACATATTGTCCTAAATTTGAGTAAATTTTCTGGAGAATAGAAAATGAGGGGAAAATCCCTGGCTGATTCTACAAGGTCAGTTTAACCTTGGTACAAAAGCAGGTAAAGACAGCTTGAGAAATAAAATTATAGTACCAAGTTTCTCATTCATAGAGGTGCAAAAATCCTAAACAAAATATTTACTGATGGAATTCAACAGTATATAAAAAGAAAATACATGATATCCACGTTGAAATTACTTTATACATAAAAAGATGGTTTTTAGAAAAATCTATAAATATTATTCAAGCTATTAAAAATTAAAGGAAAAATAATAGGTTCCTTTAAATAGATGGAGCAGAAAGGATTTTTAAAAAATCCAATGCCTATTCTTCATTCAAAAAGAAGTTAGTAAGCTCAGAGAATTTTGTTAACCTGCTAATATGTATCTGCAGAAAACTTAGAATAAACCTCATTCTAAATAAGAAAACATCATGGCATTTCCTTTAAAATCAGTAATGAAAATGAGCATGCCCACTATTGCCAATTATAGTCAACATCTCACAGGAAGTTCTAACCAATCCAACAGGACCAGAGAAGTAAATGCTATAGTTTTCTGTGTGTAAATCTGTAGATAAATTAATAGTATAATGTAAGTACTCTAAATAATGAGAATTTAGTAAGAAAGAAAGACATAGAATGAGTTTTTGAAACCTCAAATCAGTTGCATTTCTGTATACCCGTAATAAACAACGTGAACATGTCATTTAAAAAGTGTGATTCATAAAGAGAACAAACTTATCACTGTCTAAAGTTATAAATACCTAATGTTGAACAGAAGATATGAAATACCTATATGCAGAAAATTTTAATATTTTCCTTGTATGTTATTAAAAAGACCTAAGCAAATGAGGCAGCGGCTCCCATTCATGGATAAACAAAACTCAAGTGCATCAAGATTTTAAAGCTCTCCAAATTGACATGAGAATCAATGGAATCTAGTTTAAAAAAAAAAATCACATCTTTTTTTTTTCTTTTTTTTTTTGGTGGAACTTGAAAAACTGATTCGTCTGTTCTGAAATGCAAAAGGCTGAAATTAGCTTAGACACTCTGAAAGGAGAAGATGGAGGAGGAAGAACAAATTGCTATTTCAGTTTTACAAAACTTAGTATGCAGCTGTAGTGATTAGACTTTGTGACTGGTGTAGGTATAGACAAACCGAACAGTGGGATAGAACAGATACCCTAAGAGCTCTGCATCTGTATAACTCAGAGATGAAAAACATGACAGAACATAAGAGTAGGGAGAGGAGAAACTGTGTAACCTATGACGCTGAGGGCCACCTGGGTGGCTCAGTCAGTTGAGCGTCGGACTCTTGATTTCAGCTCAGGTTGTGACCTCAGGTCCTGTGATTGAGCCCTGCGTCAGGCTCCCTGCTCAGTGGGGAGTCTGCTTCTCTCTCTCTCTCTCAAACAAATAAATAAATTCTTTAAAAAGTAAAAAAAAAAAAAAAAAAAAAAAAAAAAAAAAGAAAGAAAAGAAATGAAGCTGAAAAATATTTTTTTTTACTTAAATACATTTACATATTATAATTGCTGGTGTAGCAGTGTTCATCACATTGCATAATTATACCACAATATTATTGTATATACTCATTATACTGTACATTAGATCTCTATGGCTTATTTATTACTTTTTACAAGTTTGTACCCTTAGATATCCTCACTCTTGCCCCCATCCCCATCCCCCAGTAACCACCATTTTACTCTCTGTTTTTTATAGTTTAACTTTTAGATTCCACATGTAAGTAATATCATATAGTACTTGTCTGACAGATTATCTCGGTTAGCATAATGTACTCATGTTCATCCATGTTTTCTCAAAAGGAAGGATATCTTCCTTTCTTATGGCTGAATAATATTCTTGTGTGTGTGTGTGTGTGTGTGTGTGTGTGTGTGTATATATCCCATCTTTTTATCCATTCATCGACTGATGACACTTGTGTTGTTTCCATATTTTAGCTATTGTGAATAATGCTGCAAGGAACATGGCAGTATATACATCTTATTGAAATCTTGTTTGTATTTCCTTTGAGTATACACCCAGAAGTGGAATTGCTGGATCATATGGTAGATCTCTTTTTAATTCTTTGAGGAACTTCAATACTGTTTTCCATAGTGGTTAGACCAATTTACATTCCCATCAATGGTGTGTTGATTACATTCCTATTAACTCTTTACAACACATCCTCGCCAGAACTTATTGTCTCTTGTGTTATCTTTATTTTTATAGCATAATACGTAAAAACAATTTCCTGATGCATTATGAATTTCAAATGTTTTCAATGTAAAACATTAATTTTTTAGGTGATAATTTATAGTAGGAAATGATTTTTTAAAACAAAACAAAAATAACAACCATAAAGAGAAAGATTGATAGGTGCAATTTTATTAAAGTTAAAAATTCTTCATTGAAAAAATGAAATTAAAGTCAATGCAAGCACAAACTAAAAGAAGTTATTAACAACATGCTTATCAAGGGATCAGTATCATGAATTTCTAACTCTCTATTTCAATAAGAAATATATAAACTATCCAATACAAAAATGGGCAAAAATACTTGAATAAGTAGCAGCCTTGTGAGGCAACGTATATAGATATGTTCAACCTCATTAATATTCAAATCAGATACCACAATGACATACTATTTCACATTCATTCAAATGACAGAAATTAAGAAGTGTGACTCTTTTCAATATTGGACAGCATGCAGGGTATCTGATATACTTTGCTGATGGGAATGAAAATTGGTTCATCCACTTTGAAAAATAATTTGTCACATCTCACAAAGTTGAAATTTGGCATATTCTGTTATGCCGTATCCACTTGGCATGTCCACTTCTAATTATATTCCCCAAAGAAACTATATAGAACATTCATAGCAACACTTTGTGAAAGCAAAACATAAAAGAAATCTAGGTGCCCACCAGTAGGAGTATGGATAAATAAAGTACGGTACAGTTGCACAATGGAATGCCACGCACCAGTGACAATGAATGAATTTTTTTTTAAAGGTTTTTTATTTTTATTTATTCGACAGAGATAGAGACAGCCAGCGAGAGAGGGAACACAAGCAGGGGGAGTGGGAGAGGAAGAAGCAGGCTCATAGCAGAGGAGCCTGATGTGGGGCTCGATCCCATAATGCCGGGATCACGCCCTGAGCCGAAGGCAGACGCTTAACCGCTGTGCCACCCAGGCTCCCCAACAATGAATGAATTTACAGCCTTATGTACAACATGGTTAAACTTTAATAACATTGTGTAAGAAAAGCAAGTATGAGGAGACACTATGATACCATTTTTATCGAGTTCCAAATAAGTAAAACAACAATATATCTTTATGTATGTGTGTGTGTATATATATGTGTGTGTGTGTGCGTGTGCGTGCAATGTATGAGAGTGTGTGAAAACACCAGATGCCTACACAAACATGTAAATGCATGTACACATATATATGTTTGAATACATATATACATACATACCTTTTGTAAAGCGACGTCACATACAAAATTCAGGGCAGTGGCTACCTGTAATGGAAAGATGAGAAGATAAAATAGAGAAGAACATAGATAAAGCATGTTATTGGCAATGTTTTCATTTCTGGTTTGAGTGGTGGATTTGTGGCTATTCATTACTTTGTTAGATAATTAACAAATGAAATAAGTAAAATAAAAGTCATGTCTGGACAAATGATGTTAGTGCTTTATGGACAAAGGGCTATGATTAACCTAATTCTGTACATCTTCTTTTAAAAAAGTCAAGACATGGTCACACACACCAAAAACAAATAACGAAAGAATAAAGATATAGCAGAAGACATAAATAGAAGGCAGTAATTTGGCTAGTGGTATAATTATACTAGTTAACTGAATCCAAAGAAGATTAACTGAATAACATCTTTGCCACTGGAATATCTGAGATATTTTATTCGCTTCCAGGTTTTTTTTTTTCTATAATTGTTTTGCATTGTGCTATAAAAATAAATGCATAACATTGGTATTGACAGGGAAAAGATACATTTGTTAGGCAGGGTGACCTGAATAATAAGACACGCCTATTCAAACTATTTGATGACAGTAGGCAGATTCATAGGTGTGAAGGCTGGATCAGCTGTGAAACACCATATTTTAATAGTAAAAATAATAAAATAGCTGAACTGTCAAATATTTGCAAATTCTTTACTTCACATACAATAATTCTACTCTTACTTGCATTTTAAAAGGTGTTTGTGAATAAGAAACAAGTAGACGGCCTTCCAGAGAAGGCGCAGGACACGCCGCATAAGACACAGCCTGGTTTATCTTCATTTCCCAGAAGCCCGTTTGCTACATGTCAGCATGGGCCATAGAAAGCCTCGGGGGTGAGATTCGGAAGGTCAGGTGAAGGAGCAGCTTTGTGACTTTATCCTCAAGAAGTCTGTGAAGAACACTTCTAGTGTTGCTTCTTGCTGGATTCTCTGGTTAGGAGACACAACAGCTGGGTTCACAGCTCCCATGGTTCCTTCCAAATTTCCTGCTTTGGAGTCAGGTACACGTTTAGCTTTGTGATAAAGGACAGCCAGCTTCTTCCACAGCACACCCCTATCATCACATTTGGGAGTGAAGCCAGTCTAACAAAGGTTCCAGACCATCCTTGTGCATTGGCGCTCAGCCGTGCAGGTGCCATCTTGACCTTGCTTCCCCACATTCGCGTCCATCTGCCCTTCTCTGCTGCTTCCCCTCTGGTCTTCAGGCTTTAGCACCAGACACAGCTTCACATGGGCTGTGAAATCAGCTCCTTTAACTGCACAACTTCAGATCCCATAATAAACCCCTTGTGATATGCACCTCCTAGTTCTTCCTCTTCTTTGAACACACCCTGAGTAGAATCCAACCCAGAGGATAATCAAGAACAATGCTTTTCCCCAAGAGTTCACCAATCTAAGGTTTTGTTTGGAGGCAACCCGTTACAGCAGGCTTTGCAGTAAAGGTGATCAAGGATCCAGTTCCAGGTCCCCTACTCAGAGTTGGACTGGTTCCTTCATTTCTCTGAATATCGGTATCTCCATGTGTAGAATTCTAATAATTGTCTCTGCTTTCTAATGTTGATGGGATCATCAATTTAAATCCTGTATTTCAAGCCCCAAAGCCAGTAGCTGGTTCTTGGTAAATGTTATTGCCCTTTGTTTCTATCCAGGGCTTTACAGTCCTTAGAAAACTGTCAGATTCACGCAGCAGACACTTTCTCTTACATAAATAATTGACTGTTTCAACCTAGGAGTGAGTCTTGCACAGATTTCAATGACTACAGGGAAGAGATTTGTTGATTTTTAAATGTATCAGAATATATTTCAGATCTATGTCTCCATGGACTTCAAACTTGCTGTCCATGATGATTTCTAAATTAAGGTAGAAATTCAAAAAGGGCTCCTTTTATTCACGGAAGTATGAATAATACTAAATTCTAAGAATGCATAAGGCACAAAATAAAGAAAATGCGGCAAACCTGGCAAAACTCAAAATGCACTGTGTACATTCCAGGGAAGGGACCTAAAGGATTCTATGTATGTTTGTGTTTTGTTATTCTTTTTTTAAAAAAAATATTTTATTTATCTGTCAGAGAGAGAGCGCACAAGCAGGGGGAGTGGCAGGCAGAGGGAGAAGCAGGCTCCCAGCTGAGCAGGGAGCCCTATGCAGGACTCAATCCTAGGACCCTGGGGTCATGACCTGAGCCAAAAGCAGATGCTTAACTGACTGAGCCACCCAGGCATCCCTGTGTTTTGTTATTCTACTGAAAACCTTTTTGGGATGCATGATGTCATATGCAAAAATTCTTTCTGCTTCAATATTGAAGCTGCCATTTGGTAAGTTAGTTGTCAAAAGCAGATGCTTAACTGACTGAGCCACCCAGGCATCCCTGTGTTTTGTTATTCTACTGAAAACCTTTTTGGGATGCATGATGTCATATGCAAAAATTCTTTCTGCTTCAATATTGAAGCTGCCATTTGGTAAGTTAGTTGTCAAAAGCAGATGCTTAACTGACTGAGCCACCCAGGCATCCCTGTGTTTTGTTATTCTACTGAAAACCTTTTTGGGATGCATGATGTCATATGCAAAAATTCTTTCTGCTTCAATATTGAAGCTGCCATTTGGTAAGTTAGTTGTCAAAAGCAGATGCTTAACTGACTGAGCCACCCAGGCATCCCTGTGTTTTGTTATTCTACTGAAAACCTTTTTGGGATGCATGATGTCATATGCAAAAATTCTTTCTGCTTCAATATTGAAGCTGCCATTTGGTAAGTTAGTTGTCAAAAGCAGATGCTTAACTGACTGAGCCACCCAGGCATCCCTGTGTTTTGTTATTCTACTGAAAACCTTTTTGGGATGCATGATGTCATATGCAAAAATTCTTTCTGCTTCAATATTGAAGCTGCCATTTGGTAAGTTAGTTGCTGAAAGAGACAAAGAAACTCTTTCCAACTATTAGGAGGCTCTGCTGTGCCCTCCTCGGATGATATATCCTGCCACTCAGACTTAAGGCTACCTCCCATATATTGTTTTAGAATGGGACAGTACTGTAAGAGGCACAAGTTGTAGAAAATCCACTCCCCATGCTGTGTTTTCATTGGTCAGTGAATACCTTTCCTTAGGTAACAGGAGGGAAGTTTTCACAGAATAATGTCAGTTTTACTGAGAAGACGAGTTAGTGTCAGAAAAAGCTCAATGACATCAAGGAATATTTGACCCTGATTTTGGCTGAAGCTCAGGTACAAGTGAAATATCAGGTTAAAGTTTGGTGTGTCATCAGAGTTAGTCTCCAACAATAGCACTGAGCTCTGCCTCCCTCACTTCTCTTCCCTCCCCTGGCCGCCTCCTTTCAGAGAGGGCTTCTTGAGGGAGCTTTGCAGATTCCCCAGAGGGCTCTTGGACATTCCCCCAGCCCCCCTTCAGCTCTTTAGGACAGGATCTTTGCAAAGCTCCCTTTAAAGATGAAGGCAGCGTGGTAGTTGCTGGGCTGAGACGAGAGGCCTGGGTTTTTGTTTTGATTCTGCCTACCACTTACCAAACAACCCTAGGCACACCACTTCGAGTGTCTGGCATTCTTTTCTCAGGGTTAATACCACTTGCCCTCCCAAGGTTATCTTGTTGATCAAATTAGGAAATGCATGAGGAAACACTTCTAAAGCTTAAAATGGAAAGCTCTTTGCACCAGCTCTTTCTCAAGTCCTCAAATGATAAGCCTTCTCCAAAAGCTTGCTTTTTTTTCCCTCCACCCTTACCTTTTTCTTTCCTACATCATGTCCTGTTCTGTGGTGATTTCAACAGCACTTACAGCTTCAAGTGTCACCTCGAGGCATATGATTCTCAGGTGGACGTCTCTACCTCCAAACCCCTTTCGAATTCCTCAGCAGGGCTTCCAGCTGTTTCATGGACAACATGTTGCGGGCCTCTCGCATTCAGCTGCTTTGAAACATCTTTGCTATCTCCTCGATCTCCCCACCTCCTCTTCATAATTTCCCTTTTCTTCGGTGTTCATTGTTCCAACCGTAGAGATTAAAAGATCCTAGAGCTATTTCGGCCTCTTTCTCTCCCTACCCCAAGACCCCACATGTAGCTTCAGATTTGGTCAGTTCTCCTGGCACCCGATCCTCCCTTCTCACCCGCGCTGCTGGTTCCGGCCGCACTGCCTCACCAGGCGCTCGTGACCTCCTGCCTGGATCCCCGCAGCTGTTCCCGGCTCCGTCTCCCCATCCAGAACACTCGCGGTTCAGCAAATCCTCCTCGCCACCCCAAGTGATTTTTAATAAAATACAGCATAGGTCATATTGCTCCCTGGCTCCAAGAGGTTTATGGCTTTCTGTTGCCTGAAGAACACAGTTTCAGATTTCTTGGTGCTGCTGGTTGCTGTCTCTCTGAGGCACCTGTGTGTGGATGCTGGAGGAGAGAAGGAGTGAGTAGCTGTTACACACCACTTCCTCACCTGGCTGTGAGAGCTGCCTGCTTCTGCGTTTGCAAACTGTAGAGAACAACAGTCAAGTCTGTCCGTAAGTATTCCTAGTTAATCTTATTAACTTTAAATTCACCTCTTTTTCCCTCAAATATCCAATGTCCTCTTTGTCTATATTATAGTTCCTCAAAAACATTTTTCCCTCAACTATTTGGTTGGTTCCTGTTCCTTCTTGTAGCTGAAATGTTCAGACTTGCAAGTTTCCCGGGCAGATGTTCACCCTGTGTTTGGAATGGAATGTGCCCCCCAATCCAGACCTGGAGCTGAAGCATACACTTTCATGTGGAACAGCTAACACAGCCCAAGATCTCATTTATACTTGGAAAGGAACTGAACATCCATAAAGATTACCTTCCTCCAGTGTGTTTAAGTGCATGTAAAATAGCCTAATCATAATTATGGCCTGATGTACTGCAGAATTTACATGACAAAGTGCACTTCTAAATTCCGTAGCAGAAAAGAAACATTCTTTATTAGTATATAAAAATAATTCTTTAAAGATGCTGAAGCCATACATGACATAACATTATAAGCAGAGGCATGTATAGAAGATGACACAAAAGCTAGTTAGGAGAGAAATAGACCAGATATTTTCCTGAACAAAGACCTAGTTAATGTATGCCTGCATAATGGTATTATGCATATCTTGCAGTTTCTTTCATGTTTCAGTGATGGCCAAGTCCCAAGAAACAAAAGCATCATGGAAAATGGTAGGTCATGACATCTCCCTTTTGTACATAGAGAGCTAAGCCATCCATTTCACCATCCTTTCCCCTCTTATCCCACCCAAACACCCATCATGGCTCTTCCAAATTTTTTGTGTGCTTACATTTTAAAAGAAACCATTTCCAGGGACTCTTAAGGTACAGTGCTCCAAGCTCTTGTCATTGCTAACACTTACTTGCTTACACAATGTTAGGAAGGGGAAATGTGTTCATCATCTCCTTCTCCTCTGTGCCCAGGAAAATGCAAAACTAGAACTTTGAATAAAGGGCAATGTTTGTTGTTCATCAGTCTTGGGAGGAAACTGACAGCACACTCTAAAAGATTTGTCCAAACATATCAGTGAAGGGAACACACACAGAGATGTGAGTCTGGTTGGGAGCTAGTAACACATGATGAAATCCCAGTAACCACCAACAGGAAGCCCTGGATCTAAAGCAATGAGAGGAGGGAAAGCTTACCAAATACTGGCGGAGGTGGAAAAGGGGAGTTGGGTGGAGTTGCAGGATAGGAGCTCTGGCTCTAGAAGACACTCTGATTTCCCCCTGACACTTCCCACTGGCCAAACCCAAAGGGCAGCAGAGGGCACAGGAACCAGGGAGATCCAGTCCATAGTGGCTAGCCTCCAGAGCAGAACAGAGAACAGTGAAGAATAGAGGTGGGGTTCAGGGAGGGAGCAAAGGGAGAAAAACTAGCACTCTTGTCTTCTATAAGCTCGACAGCTGTATTAAACAATAGAAAATATTAAGAAGGAGCAGTTCTATCATCACAACTAATAAATAGTAAGTCTTATTGAGTATTAATAAATGTTACTGATATTATAATATGCTATAGTAAGTCTTATTGAGTATTAATAAATGTTACTGATATTATAATATGCTGACTTACAGCAAGGCCGGTAGACTTGGCTGCCTTAATGATTCCTAAGGATACAGTGATACATATAGAATATCTGTTCAGCACTTAAAGTGGCTAAATAATTTTTAGAAAGTCAATATATGGAGTGGTGGATTATGAACAAAACCCCAGGCACCATGAGTTTAGTCTATGTGCTTAACCACGGAGTTCTAGTAAACTGTTCAGACTTGTCAATCATGAAACATTGGAAGTTGGAATAAGATGGAAATCCCTGGGGAAGTTTTCTACTCGACTGCATTGCGGGTAGGAAATAGTTAATTATTTTCCTAGTTCTGAAGATAGCTAACCACACTCATTCTGTAACCCTGAGTATAACCATCACTATGAATAGCAGGAATAAAACCAAGTGATTGTTTAAAGCCACGTTTAAATTGTATTTGCATCTCAGAGTCCAGTTTCTCATGCTTCATTCCCCCTTCTGATTACCCCCCCTTTCTTTATCTGAGGGTTTCAGAGGGGAGGGGGTCGGGGAATGGGATAGACCGGTGATGGATAGTAAGGAGGGCACGTATTGCATGGTGCACTGGGTGTTATACGCAACTAATGAATCAGCGAACTTTACATCAGAAACCAGGGATGTACTGTATGGCGACTAACATAATATAATAAAAAAAATTAAAAAATAATAAAATAAAATTGTATTTGCATATGTTAATATAATAAATTCTTGTTTAATCTTTATTAGCCTATGTAAGCCAGATGAAAAAATTAGAGTACATAGAAGTTAAAAGATGTGCCCAGAATCAAGCAACTAATAAGTGATGGAAGCAGAATTAAAACTGGTTGATAACCACTAGAAACACCTATGGAATTCTTTACAAGTGAGAAGCCCCTGAGTCCCGCCCTACACTGAAGTAGCATCAGGATCGGTTCGGAGTGGGTGGTGGTGACATAGCGATTGCTCTCTGTACTTTAAAGGCTCCACACCAAGGCCGGTGTACTGACAGGGTCATAATTGCTAAAGGTACAAACCGGCCAAATGCTGAACAGCAGATTCTAGGGAGTGACTACGTTCAGTTCTTGATTGATTCTCTGTCTCCAAGTGGGTCATCAGTTACAAACAGGAATCCTCTTGTCAGGTCAGAATTTTGATGGAAGCTATATTTGGAGTCATGCTATTTGCCCTATTATTGTCAGGTCATGAAATGCAGTTTAGCAAAATGCTTTTTCTAAGACCCGATGTGAAAGTTTAAAAGCCTCCCTCTTTCACCTTTTTGTGCGTTACGGTTTGCATGGAAAATAGGCGCATTGTTAAAAACACTTACTTCAAGTTCTGGGAATAGCAACTGAGCACCGCTCATTCTACTTCTAACACTGGGATGATCTCAGGAATACAGCTGCAAGTGAAGCCAAACAGAAATTCACAAATAAATACTTGAAGAGGGAGGCAAGATACAGCCACCATGGGTTACCATTGCCCACTCCACCAAAACAAACAAAATCATTTGCTTCAAATGAAGGCTTCTTCGAAGGAAGGAAGATAAAACCAAAATAATAAGAGGAACGTATAATGCACAGTAGGATCTGACAAATTGGGAAATTCCTAGGATTGATACAAGGTAAATGACAGGGAAGCTGCCCTTTCCCTCACTTTAATGATGTGTCATGTACCCCTTGAAGATTGGAAGAACTTCTCCACCTTGATTTTTGGACTCACACCGACTAAATTCATATTCTTCTCTGTCCTTTATCTCTTTCTACCAACTTGTTGGAGTAGTTTGCTGATAATATAATCCTGTTTAAGGGAGGGAGTTTTTAAAAACAATTACTGTCCTCTGTACTGATCTTTAAACTGGACAACATTTTCCACTGGATTATTGGTAACCTCTCTGTACAGTAGAATAAGATCTGAAATCTGGTTACTCTTATGAAAAATTAGTCATCACTAATACAGAGTGTACTTTTTGTTGAATTTAAGAGTCAGTATGCCATTGGTAATCAAGTTTAAAAAAGGAAACCAACAATAATCAAATTTTCCTTCTAATGGTTGGATGGCAGCCTTCTGGAAGGTCAGTTGCATCAGTTCAAAAACTGTATCGTGGTAGGATAGATAAAGCACTCTGGTGACTCAGCTGGAATACTACCATAAGTAGAAACTATAACTTGAGCAATACAACTGCCCACACACAACAGTGAGTAGAGCAGAACTTCGTGAGGAGTTGAGCGCATGAGGACATGGTCATACAGGGTTTGTGCTGACTCACAAGGCTGCCCTGGTGCCTGGCTATCCTTCTGAATGTAATCCTCCCATTTCTCCATTCCTTTCTAAACAGAAGCTGGAGGAGGAGCGGTCAGCCAAACCAGGTGGAGCTCCACTTTCTGATTACGCACTGTCTCCTTCCATGCTTCCCCCCCTGAGGTTGGAGGACCAGTTTTCCTTCAAACATGGCCAACTCTGATCATCTCACTGAAGAAGCTCTTCGACTCAGTCCAGTTCTATAAGTCACAGAGGCGCTGAGAAAGGCATATATCTAAAAGAATTTGAGAATAATATAGATAATATGGAGGTATATATCACCTACAATAATATGTATAATATGGAGGAACCATGGTTGAGTGCGAAGAGAAAAGCAAGATAACTTTGCAGTATTTCAGGAAGTACCATACATCTTTAGTCAGCAAAACACTGTTTTAAACCAAAAGAAAAATAGCCTTGTTCCATACTTCCTTGAATGTTTAACGAGGTTGTTTCTGAAATTTGCTCAATTTAAAGTTTCTCTCCAAACAGCTCTTAAAGATCTCTCTCAGATTCACAGAGCTTCACTTAAATGCAATTTTTCTTTGACAATTAAACAGAGCCAGATGCCTTTGACCTTTGAGAAATGAATCCCAATTCCTAAAACTTGTATTTGTAGCTCTTTTTTTCCTTTTCTGACATAATAAAGTGTCGCCATTATCTTTTCCATTTTGCATATTTAAAAATAACTAACCTTAAGTATTTGAGCAAAATACATTTTGACTTAAAACTATATATTTCCATGGATTTCTTAGATCAGTGCACAGCTCCTCAAGGCCCTGCTTTACTTGGGGTCCTCAGAAGGAGCTTTGGCATAAGCAGCAGCGTCTGCCAGGATCTGGCAGCAAAATCCATTGTTGCAGACACCCACAGCGATAACATCAAGCTCCAGGCAAATTGTAATTAGGCAAAGAATGTTCTCTTCTATATTCTTCTCTTAAAAACACCATGGAGATCAGCTTTAAAGTGCAGTTATCTTAAGACTTACTTGTCATATACTCTTTATTGAATCACCTGGAATATTTTTGGTTTTATGTCTCATTGTACAACCAATACATTCCTCTCTGCCCCCCAACTTGTGTGGCTAAAAGGAATGATGATATGTGACAAGTGTAAGGTGGAACCATGAGTATAAGGATTCCAGTCTCTTCAGCAGTCTTCAAGGCTTATTTCAAGTGGCTGTGTTGTCCTAGGGGCCATAGAGTGTCTCAGAAAGTCACCTGGGAGCCTTGCATTCTTTTCCACTGTGCTTCCTGTAGAAGGAAACATAGGTAACAGCAGAACTCATCCTGGTGAAAATACTGCTCAGATACCAAGTGGGGAGAGTCACATAAATCCTTGGGAAGAGCATGTTAACCATTAGCAAAAGCAGGGAAACCAAAGTGGAATGAAAGGAATATACACACTAAAAGAATATAAAGCTATTTCTCAAAGGAACAGGAAATTAGTACATGCAGTTTGAAAAAAACCAGACGATTGACTCCTTTAATCTTAGTTAATAGTTTTTAAAAGCTACAAGGAAGGGGTGCCTGAGTGGCTCAGTCAGTTCAATATCCCACTCTTGATTTTGGCTCAGGTCATGGTCCCAGGGTCATGGGATCGGCTGCACTGGGCTCTTCACTGGGCATGGAGTCTGCTTGGGATTCTCTCTCTCCCTTTGCCTCGCTCCCTTCTCCCCCCTGCTCACATGCACACTCTCTCTCCGTCTTTCTCTCTCTCTCTCAAAAATGAAAAATAAAATAAATAAAAGCTACAGGGAAGGCAACTCCTGCAGCAAACTAATTTTTAAGGAAGGGTCTGAGGAGTGACTATCAAGGAGGAAGAGTAGAGCCAGGGTGCAAAACCCCTGGTAGGACTACAAGGATTATCCAAGGGAACAGGAAGGAGTAGGAAGAGAGTCTCTACTTACTCCGTATTTACATGTATCAGGTACAGCTCTGTGTATTTTCCATTTGTTATTCTAACTCCAAAAAAGGTAAATAATATATATTTTTTTTATTCACTTGATGCGTAAATGGACGTTTAGAGAAATAAGTACTTTCCTAATGTCACACAAGTGCTAAATAGAAAGTTTGTGTTCAAAACTAAGGTCGCCTACCTAACTAATTTCAAAGCCTATTTTCTCTCTGTAACAAAACCAACTTCAAATGGGAAGCCAGTTGTTTATATCCCCAGACAATGTCCACTGAAAAGAGAAAATGAAGTCTCAGGACATTAGGAATTTTGGCAGTTTCCAAGGATTTTCCAGTAATCGGTGCTATTTCTCCTCACAACCGCACGCTCTTACCCCCAGACCTCTACACTCTTAAGAAAATAGTGGAAAATTACATTTTGCCCGTAGGCATTCAGGAGGCAAGAAGTCAAAATCAAAACCAAGAGTTGTAGAGTTTTATGAAATGACAAAAATGAAAGAAGAATGAGATTTTTGAGACTTTGTAATTTTAAAATAAAAATTGTTTTCAAATTTGCAAATGCTTTAATAATAGAGTTAGGGCTTTCGAAGTTAGAAATACAACTTCTGTGTAATCAAACACAAGAATATCTATATGTTCAGTATTCCACTAGGCATTTGCATGTATACATTTGTAAATAAACATTAGATAAATATTGGATGTTAACCAAAATAGCCAAAAAAAGGAACAAAAGCAACATAGGAAGACCTTTGTTTTGAGTGTTTTTTTAAATAATAATATACCAAAGCTAAGGTTAGCTGATCAAACACTAAAATGATAATTTTTTAAAACATATTTTTACATTATCCCATGAATGTAATGTATATTGGTTGGGTGTGTATCGTGTATTGGTTCAGTTAGAGTCACAACCTGACCACATGGTCTGAAATGTGTTTTCCAAATGTGAGATCCCTTCGTTCCTCAATTGCCTAAAATTTAGGGTGGAGTTTTTTGTTTGTTTGTTTGTTTCATTTAGAAACATATGAAGAATAGAACTTAATTTCTGAAGTGTAGAGATAAACACTTTGAGCATATATTGTTATCATTCATTTACAGATGAAGAAATCTTTGTCCAAAGTCAAGCAGGTGGTAAATTTTAAACCCAAAATTCCATGTCATCAAAACCAATGGTTCTCAACTGGTGGCAATTTCTGGTATTGAGATAGATGTATCTCGGTGTGGCTCTAATACGCATTCCCAAATAACTGATGTTGTTGAATCTTTTTATTCAATGTATTGTGCTGTTCTTGTTGACATAAGCTCTCTGTTGGTTTTATAGGTTGCAGATATCTGCCCACACTCAATAATTTGTGTTTTTACTTTTTTAATGGTTTATTTTGACAAATATAAATTCTTACCCCAATTTTCAGACCTTATCTATATAGGGCTTACGATTCTCTTTTTAAGACATCTTTGCCTAGTATAAGGCCATAAGGGTATTCTGTATTTTATTATATAGAGACTGCTTGTGTCATCTTTCACATTTGGCTCTACAACTAGCCTTGAGTTAATTTTTACGTATGGTGTGAGATAGGGGTCCAAGGGTATATATCTTCACATAGTAATTCAATTGGTCCAGCATTCATCTGTTTTCTCACTGCTTTGCAATTCCACCTTTGCCACAAATCAAGTTTCCATTTAGATGCTGCTCTGTTTTGGGACTCTATTTTATCCCGTTGGTTTATTTGTCAATCTTGTTCCAATTCCATATTGTAACAATTACTGTAGCTTTATAATAAGTTTTGACATCTGGTAGTGTAAATCATACAACTTTGTTCTTTTCCTTCAAGATAGTCTTGGCTTTTTTGCCCTTTTGCTTTTCCATGTAAGTTTTAGAATCAACTTGCCAAATTTTATGTCCCAAAAAAGTCTGCTGGATTTTTATTTGTGAGGGCATGCATTTATTTTTTATTTATTTTTCAATTTTTTTTTTGTGTGTGAGTGCATTTATTTGATAGATCAATTTCGGAAAAACCAACATGCTAACAATAAAAACTTTTCCAATTCATAAACATGGCAACCCTTTCCTTTATTTAGTTCTTCTTTAATTTCTCTTAATAAGGTTTTATAGTTGTGTGTGTGTATGTGTTGAGTTCTTACAAAATTTTCATTCATTCCTAGGTATTAGGTATTTTTGAAGTTATAATAAATCTTTAATTTTAATTTTCTACTTATTAGAATATTGAAATTTAATTGATACTTGTACACTAATTTTGTATCCAACAAATTGCTTAATTTACTTACTTTAATTGTTTAATAGAGTCTCTACAAGAACTACTGAGGATGACTTACAACAGTTTTTATTTTTTGCCTTCTTCATGTGTCTACCTTTTATTTCTTTTTCTAGCTTTATTACACTAGCTAGGACTACTAACACAATGCTGAATAGAAGTGATAATAATGTGTGCCTTGTTTTGTCCCCTACCATAGGGTGAAAGACTTTAATAATTCAACACCAAGGATGGTCTTTGCTGTAAGGTTTCTGAAGTTTTGTTTTTGGTTTTGTTTTTTTGTTTTTTTTATAATAATTTTTTATTATGTTAGTCACCATACAGCACATCCCTAGTTTTTGATGTAAAGTTCCAAGATTCATTACTTGCGTACAACACCCAGTGCACCATGCAATAGGTGCCCTCCTTAATACCCATCACCAGCCTATCCCATTCCTTCACCCCCCTCCTCTCTGAAGCCCTCAGTTTGTTTCCCAGAGTCCATAGTCTCTTATGGTTCATTCCCCCTTCTGTTTACCCTCCCTTTCTTTATCCCTTTCTTCCCCTACCAATCATCCTAGTTCTTATGTTCCATAGATGAGAGAAATCATATGATAATTGTCTTTCTCTGCTTGACTTATTTCACTTAGCATTATCTCCTCCAGTGCCGTCCATGTTGCAGCAAATGTTGAGAAATCATTCTTTTTGATAGCTGAGTAATATTCCATTGTATATATGGACCACAACTTCTTAATCCAGTCATCTGTTGAAGGGCATCTCAACTCCTTCCACGATTTAGCTGTTGTGGACAATGCTGCTATGAACATTGGGGTGCATATGGCCTTTCTCTTCACTCTGTTTGTATCTTTGGGGTAAATACCCAATAGTGCAATTGCTGGATTATAGGGTAGCTCAATTTTTAACTTTTTAAGGGACCTCCACACTGTTTTCCAGAGTGGCTGTACCAACTTGCATTCCCGCCAACAATGTAAGAGGGTTCCCCTTTCTCCACATCCTCTCCAACATTGAGATATCACCTTATGCCAGTTAGAATGGCAAAAATTGACAAGGCAGGAAACAGCAAATGTTGGAGAGGATATATATATATTTTTTTTTAACCAGGTTGAAAAAGTTTTGTTCTATTTCAAGTGTGGTAAGAGTTTTTGTTTTCTTTTGTTTTTTACCATAGATGGCTATTGGATTTTATCAACAATTTTTTTTCATCTATTCAGATGATCATGTGACTTTTGTCCTTTTGTTGTTGATGTGGGAAATTATATTAATTGGTTTTTGAACTTTAAAATAATTTTTTTATATCAAGAAGAACCCACCTTGGCCATGCATACATTATTGTATTTGAGTCACTAATATTTTGTTAGGAATTCTTCATTTCTGTTTACATTATAAAACAAGTGAAAGAGTTTCCTTCTTTATATTCTCAGAAATAGTTTGTGTTAGACAGGTACTCCTTCTTCCTTAAATGTTAAAAAGAATTCATTGGCAAAGCCATTCAAGTCTGGAGTTTTCTTTTGGAGAATTTTAAAGTATAGATTAACATATTTAATAAATATAAGACTATTTCAGTCATCTTTTTTTCAGCTTTGTAATTTATTAAGGAATATGTCAATTTCACCTAATTTTCAAGTTTTCATTAAAGCCATTCATAGCATCCTTTTTTTGCATTTTATGTCTGTGCTACGTTTCCTGTAATATTTTTGTCTTTCCTTCTTATTTACTTAGCAGTCTTGCCAGTTTAAAATTTTATCCTTTCAGGGATGCCTGGGTGGCACAGCGGTTAAGCGTCTGCCTTCGGCTCAGGGCGTGATCCCAGCGTTATGGGATC